>NW_021822956.1:27630-79332 GCF_901001165.1 Salmo trutta
CCCCCCCCCCCCCGACGCGCAGCTCCAGCAGTGCGCCAACACCGGCCTCTGGGATGACCCGGAGGGCGAGGCGCAGGGCGATCCGGATGGAGACGGTGGAACTCCCGCAGGATCGAAGGGTCCAATACGTCCTCCACCGGCACCCAGCATCTCTCCTCCGGACCGTACCCCTCCCACTCCACGAGGTACTGAAGGCCCCTCGCCCGACGCCTCGAGTCCAGTATGGATCGGACTGCATACGCCGGGGCCCCCTCGATGTCCAGAGGGGGCGGAGGAACCTCCCTCACCTCAGACTCCTGGAGTGGACCAGCTACCACCGGCCTGAGGAGAGACACATGGAACGAGGAGTTAATACGGTAATATGGGGGAGCTGTAAACTGTAACAAACCTCGTTCACTCTCCTCGGGACTTTGAATGGCCCCACAAACCACGGACCCACCGGGGCCTCACTGCGGTGACGGTCTGCGCTGGCTTTCTGACGCCTCACGGCCCGCTGAAGGTGCACATGAGCGGCGTCCCACGTCTCCTCCGAGCGCCTAAACCAGTCGTCCACCGCAGGAGCCTCGATCTGGCTCTGATGCCATGGCGCCAGAACCGGCCGGTACCCCAGTATGCATTGGAAAGGGGAGAGGTTGGTAGAGGAGTGGCGGGGCGAGTTCTGGGCCATCTCTGCCCAGGGTATGAACGCCGCCCACTCCCCCGGCTGGTCCTGGCAATAAGACCTCAGAAACCTACCCAAATCCTGGTTTACTCTCTCCACCTGCCCGTTACTCTCGGGGTGAAAACCTGAGGTAAGGCTGACTGAGACCCCCAGACGTTCCATGAACGCCCTCCAGACCCTTGACGTGAACTGGGGACCTCGATCAGATACTATGTCCTTGGGCACACCGTAGTGCCGGAAGACGTGTGTAAACAGGGTCTCCGCAGTCTGTAGGGCTGTAGGGAGACCGGGAAAAGGGAGGAGACGGCAGGACTTAGAAAACTGATCCACAACGACCAGGATCGTGGTGTTACACTGTGAGGGAGGCAGATCCATCAGGAAGTCCACCGACAGGTGCGACCACGGCCGTTGTGGAACGGGTAAGGGTTGTAACTTCCCTCTAGGCAGGTGCCTAGGGGCCTTGCACTGGGCACACACTGAGCAGGAGGAAACATAAACCCTCACGTCCTTAGCCAAGGTGGACCACCAGTACTTCCCACTAAGACAGCGCACTGTCCGACCGATGCCCGGATGACCAGAGGGGGGTGACGTGTGGGCCCAATAGACCAAACGGTCGCGGACAGCAAACTGAACGTACAGACGCCCAGCTGGACACTGGGGGGAGTGGGCTCTGTACATAACGCCTGCTCGATGTCCGCGTCCAGCTCCCACACTACCGGTGCCACCAGGCAAGAGGCCGGGAGTATGGGAGTGGGATCCATGGACCGCTCCTCTGTGTCATACATCTGGGACAGTGCGTCTGCCTTTGCGTTATGGGAACCTGGTCTGTAGGACAGGGTGAAAACAAAACGGGTAAAGAACATGGCCCACCTTGCCTGGCAAGGGTTCAGTCTCCTCGCCGCCTGGATGTACTCCAGATTGCGGTGGTCCGTCCAGATGAGAAAAGGGTGTTTAGCCCCCTCAAGCCAATGTCTCCACGCCTTCAAAGCCTTGATGACAGCCAACAACTCCCGGTCACCCACATCATTGTTTTGCTCCGCCGGGCTGAGCTTCTTCGAAAAGTAGGCACAGGGGCGGAGTTTTGGTGGCGTACCCGAGCGCTGAGAGAGCATGGCTCCTATCCCAGCCTCGGACGCGTCCACCTCCACTATGAACGCCAAAGAGGGATCCGGATGAGCCAGCACGGGAGCCAAGGTAAACAGAGCCCTCAGCTGACCAAAATCCCTGTCCGCCTCAGCTGACCACTGCAAACGCACCAGTCCCCCCTTCAGCAGTGAGGTAATGGGAGCCGCTACCTGACCAAAGCCCCGGATAAACCTCCGGTAGTAGCTGGCAAACCCTAGAAACCACTGCACTTCCTTTACTGTGGTGGGAGTCGGCCAATTATGCATGGCTGTAATGCGGTCACTCTCCATCTCCACCCCTGAAGTGGAAATGCGGTACCCTAGGAAGGAGACGGACTGTTGGGAAAACAGGCATTTCTTAGCCTTGACGTACAGGTCATGCTCCAACAGTTGACCAAGCACCCTGCGCACGAGGGACACATGCTCGGCGCATGTAGTGGAGTATATCAGAATGTCGTCGATATACACCGCTACACCCTTCCCGGGCAGGTCACGGATAATCTCTTCTACAAAGGCCTGGAAGACTGATGGAGCATTCATCAACCCGTACAGCATGACGAGGTACTCATAGTGCCCTGAGGTGGTACTAAATGCCGTCTTCCACTCATCCCCCTCCCGGATACGCACCAGGTTGTAAGCGCTCCTGAGATCCAATTTTGTGAAGAAGGGCGCCCCATGCATTGACTCGATCGCACTGGCTATGAGAGGCAGCGGGTAACTGTACCTCACAGTGATTTGGTTGATGCCTCGATAGTCATACACAGGCGCAGACCTCCATCCTTATTCTTCACAAAAAAGAAACTCGTGGAGGCAGGTGAAGTGGAGGGCCGAATGTACCGCTGCCCCAGAGATCCGGAGACATATGTTTCCATAGCCGTCGTCTCCACTTGCGACAGGGGATGCACGTGACTCCTGGGAAGTGCTGCGTCTATCGCACAATCCCCCCGTCGATGGGGAGGTAATTGAGTCGCCTTCTTTTTACAGAAGGCGAGAGCCAAATCGGCATATTCAGAGGGGATGCGCACAGTGGAGACCTGGTCTGGACTTTCCACCATAGTAGCACCGACAGAAACCCCTAAATACCTCCCTGAACACTTTTGTGAACACCCTGTGAGAACCCTCTGTTGCCACGAAATAGTGGGGTCATGACAGGCCAACCAGGGTAGGCCCAGCACCACGGGAAACACAGGAGAATCAATAAGGAATAGACTGATTCTCTCTTTGTGACCCTCCTGCGTAACCATGCCAAGTGGAGCGGTGGCCTCCCTAATTAGCCCTGACCCTAATGGTCGACTATCTAGGGCGTGCACAGGGAAGGGCATATTCACAGGAACAATGGGGATCCCTAAACTATGGGCAAATGATCTGTCAATAAAATCCCCAGCTGCGCCTGAATCTACGAGCGCCTTATGCTGAGAATGCGGGGAAAACTCAGGAAAACTAATAAACAAAAACATGTGAGCAACAGGGGGCTCTGGGTGAGCCTGGTGCTGACTCACCTGGGGTGACACGAGAGTGCCCTGCCTGCTGCCTCGACTCCCAGAGGAACCTCCCAAGCACCAACCGGCAGTGTGCCCTCTGCGGCCATAGATGGTGCATGGAACGGTCCCTCCTCCGGTCGCCCTAAGTGCAGCACCTCCCAGCTCCATGGGCGCCGGAGCGGTGGTGCTGGGGGATGGAACTGACAGACCCCGATCTGGACGTCCGCGGGTAGCCAGCAGGTTATCCAGCCGGGTGGACAGGTCCACCAGCTGGTCGAATGTGAGAGTGGTGTCCCTGCAGGCCAACTCCCGACGGAGGTCCTCGTGCAGACTGCACCGGTAGTGATCGATCAGGGCCCTGTCGTTCCATCCCGCGCTGGCGGCCAGGGTCTGGAATTCCAACGCGAACTCCTGTGCGCTCCTCGTCCCCTGCCTCAGGTGGACGAGACGTTCACCCGCCGTTCACCCGCCGCTCAGGCGGATGGTCAAAGTCTGCACGGAAGCGGCGGGTGAAATCCTCGAAGTGGTCCAACACCGCTTATTCTTCCCCCCATACGGCATTGGCCCACTACAGGGCTTTCCCTGAGAGGCAGGAGACGAGGGCTGCGACGCTCTCTCGGCCCGAAGGAGCTGGGTGGACGGTTGCCAGGTAGAGCTCTAGCTGGAGCAAGAACCCCTGACAACCCGCCGCTGTTCCATCATACTCCTTCGGGAGGGGGAGCCGTATCCCACTGGGCCCAGGTGAAGGAGTGGTGAGTGATGTGAGACTGGTGGTGCTGGTGGAGCTGGTGGAGACACTGGAGGGACTCCTCTTCTCTCCCAGCGCTCCATGGTTTGTAGCACGCGATCCATGGCGCTGCTGAGATGCTGCAGCATGGCAGTGTGCTGCTGGACTTGCTCCTCAACCCCTACTGCTGGGGCACCTGCTCCTGCTGACTCCATTCCTTGTGGTGCGTGTTTCTGTCAAGGCTGTGGGTAACTGGTGAAAGGAGTCAGGCGCAGGAGAGCTGAGATGCGTGGACAAGGTATTTAATTCAAGGAAACACCAGTATAAAACACAATACTATGGTGCTGGAAAATAACGGTACCACGAAATAAACGGGCGTAATAACAAAACCCGGTAACAATAAACCAGCCGTCAGACACAGCCTTACAATAAAACAAACACGCACACAAACATGGGGGAAACCAGAGGGTTAAATAATGAACATGTAATGGGGGAATTGAAACCAGGTGTGTAAAAAACTAAGACAAAACAAATGGAAAATGAAAAGTGGATCGGTGATGGCTAGAAGGCCGGTGACATCGACCGCTGAATGCCGCTTGAACAAGGAGAGGGACCAACTCCGGCGGAAGTCGTGACACATGCCAATAAACCCCTTAAATTGAAATTGAGAGAAGAGTACTAAAGCTTTCTCACAAACAGCTTTACACTCCATGTAAAAGGGTTTAACAGTTTAGATTAAACCAGGTTGAAACCAGAAATAATACACCATGGAGGTATGCTCTCTATCAGAGAATACACTGCCTCAGCTGGGTCTGTTTGTGTCACGCCCGCTCCCACTCTCCCTCTGTGGTGCTCGAGGGCGCCAGGCTGCCCAGCACTACGCACACCTGCTTCCCTCGTCACGCTCATCAGCGATTCATTGCACTCACCTGTGAGTCACTCACTGTTGTGCAGCATGCGCCAGAGGACTTAATTACAGTATGGAATTCACAACTAAATGTGTGTCACCTAGATATCTTATAGCTATTAAGTTAACTGTCTAAAATGTGTTAAATGCTCTGCAGTTGTGCATTTGGTTTGCTAATTTAGTAGCTAGTTAGCTATCTAGCTAAGTGGTTAGCTTCTTCCAAAATCAGGCATTAGTTTGGTAACAGCAGAGAATCCCCTCCTGAAGAGCCTTACTGGCTAATGTTTGTTTTGTGCGTGCAGAAAACTATGAGTAGCATTTTTGAGTTACTTGTATGCTTGTATAGTTTAGGTCAGAAAATGTAGAAAAAGTTAGCAATGCGCTTGTTAGCATTTAGTTAGCATTCTCTATGGGATTTTACATGTACTTGTTAGCAATGCAATTTCTTAATTTTTTTTTCTTTTTTTTTTTCTACTGTATCATTGATTGTATGTTGTTTTACTCCATGTGTAACTCTGTGTTTTTGTATGTTGTCGAACTGCTTTGCTTTATCTTGGCCAGGTCGCAATTGTAAATGAGAACTTGTTCTCAACTTGCCTACCTGGTTAAATAAAGGTGAAATAAATAAAAATAAATTTAAAAAATGCTAACCTTCAGATTACAGAGTGTGGTTTGGAAACAGTGCCCCTTGTGTTCAGTGACGTTATTACCGAATATGCCGGTATGGCATAAGGTCAGTATGAAGGTATGACAATCTGGATACGGCCCAAGCCCAGTGTGTGTGTGTGTGTGTGTGTGTGTGTGTGTGTGTGTGTGTGTGTGTGTGTGTGTGTGTGTGTGTGTGTGTGTGTGTGTGTGTGTGTGTGTGTGTTTGTGTGTATGGCAGTGTGCATGGCTGTGGAATTTCAAGAATGCATGACCCAGCACATTTGGTAATTCCATTTAGCTGAAGTCCAATAACTGCTTGTATTATATATACCACTTCCACTGGACAAGCTGCAAGAGGGTGAATGACTATTAGGAATGTAATCCAAAATCTCAGCTCACCGAGAATTACACTGCAGAGCATTTCTCTGTAGTTACTGTGTAATAACTTGGTAATAACCAATAGCTGAAGCACAGGTAACGCTGTAATAACTATGTAATAACCAATATCTGAAGAACAGGTAATCCTGTAATAACTATGTAATAACCAATAACTGAAGAACAGGTAACTCTGTAATAACTATGTAATAACCAATAACTGAAGAACAGGTAACGCTGTAATAACTATGTAATAACCAATAACTGAAGAACAGGTAACACTGTAATAACTATGTAATAACCAATAACTGAAGAACAGGTAACTCTGTAATAACTATGTAATAACCAATAACTGAAGAACAGGTAACGCTGTAATAACTATGTAATAACCAATAACTGAAGAACAGGTAACTCTGTAATAACTATGTAATAACCAATAACTGAAGAACAGGTAACTCTGTAATAACTATGTAATAACCAATAACTGAAGAACAGGTAACTCTGTAATAACTATGTAATAACCAATAACTGAAGAACAGATAACTCTGTAATACCTATGTAATAACCAATAACTGAAGAACAGGTAACTCTGTAATAACTTAGTAATAACCAATAACTGAAGAACAGATAACTCTGTAATAACTATGTAATAACCAATAACTGAAGAACAGGTAACGCTGTAATAACTATGTAATAACCAATAACTGAAGAACAGGTAACTCTGTAATAACTATGTAATAACCAATAACTGAAGAACAGGTAACTCTGTAATAACTATGTAATAACCAATAACTGAAGAACAGGTAACTCTGTAATAACTATGTAATAACCAATAACTGAAGAACAGATAACTCTGTAATACCTATGTAATAACCAATAACTGAAGAACAGGTAACTCTGTAATAACTTAGTAATAACCAATAACTGAAGAACAGATAACTCTGTAATAACTATGTAATAACCAATAACTGAAGAACAGGTAACGCTGTAATAACTATGTAATAACCAATAACTGAAGAACAGGTAACTCTGTAATAACTTAGTAATAACCAATAACTGAAGAACAGATAACTCTGTAATAACTATGTAATAACCAATAACTGAAGAACAGGTAACTCTGTAATAACTATGTAATAACCAATAACTGAAGAACAGGTTATGCTGTAATAACTATGTAATAACCAATAGCTGAAGAACAGATAACTCTAAAAACAATGTAATAGCCACAAGGAAGAGCATTTAACTCTCTAATAATGAGATAATAATCAATAACTTTAATTGCTGTTTGATCTGGCTTTGGAATTTAGCGTTTTTACCGGCATCTTGGTTTTGTTTTCGCCCAACGTTTTTCGTTCAGCTTTTTGCTTTGGATGTTTTTATCTGCTTCACCATGCACCTGTCTGCTAAGGTTGAACACCACCTCTCCTACTAAGCTTCCCAACAAAAGCTTCTACCATTGTCTGCTGCACTGTCCTTGGATCCAAGCTGGCAATCTGCTCCTGTCTGCTCTGGCTTGTCTCCCCCTGTCTGGTGCAGGTACCCCTGCCATAGAGTGTTCAGAACACTGACGTTAATTAACCTTTCTGGTTATAAACGTTTTTGGCAAGACAGATCTTCCAAAGGTGGTGGAGTAGCAATCTTTACCAAGGAACACCTTCAGTGCTCGGTTGTCTCCACCAAGTCTATTAGATTTCCTGGCTTTAAGCATTCAGCTTTTAAATAACTCTTTGTTGACTGTTTCTGGGTGTTATTGTCCACCATCAGCACCGGCCTGTACCCTACCTGCCCTAAGCTCTCTCCTGGCCCCTTACACTAAGTCTGAATGTGTCATGCTAGGTGACCTAAACTGGGAAATGCTTAAACCACCTAACCAAGTCTAAAAACAATGGGACTCCCTAAATCTCTCTCAGATTATTAATAATCCCACAAGGTGAAACTCCAAACACCCATAAAAGGCTACTCTCCTTGACGTTATCCTCACAAAAAAATCCTGATAGGTATCAGTCTGTTGTTTTCTGTAATGACCTTTCTGTTCGACCGTGATCTGGCAGAGTTACTCGACCTCAAGGACACCATTAGGTGAATGGCTTGGGCACACAAATATTCAGGTTTACTGGCTATCGTTCAGGGAAATGAGAAATAAGTGCACTCAGGCTATCTGGAAGGGCAAAGTTAGTTACTTTAAGAAGCAGTTCTCTCTCTGTGGGTCTAACCTCAATAAATTCTGGAAAACGGTGAAAGACCTGGAGAATAAACCCTCCTCCTCACAGCTGTCCATGTCCCTTAATGTTGATGATGTGGTTGTTACTGACAAGGAGCGTATGGCTGAGTTCTTTAATTACCACTTCATTAAGTCAGGATTTCTATTTGGCTCAGCCATGCCTCCTTGCCCGTCCAACACTTCCTCATCTCCCAGTCCTTCTAATGCAACAAGCCCTGATGCTCCTCCCTCTTTTCCCCCTGCCCCGCTACACAGCGTCTCCCTACAGGTGGTCACTGAGTCTGAGGCCCTAAAGGAGCTCCTTAAACTTGACCCCAAAAAAACATCTGGGTCAAATGGTTTATTTCCTTTAAGGTTGCAGCCCCTATCTCTCGCCTTTTTAACTCTGCCTCTCCTCTCTGGGGAGGTTCCCAGTGCTTGTAAGGGAGCCATGGTGCATCAAGCTGATCCTAACTGTTATAGGCCAATTTCTATCTTGCCCTGTTTATCAAAAGTGTTGGAAAAACTTGACTGGCTTTCTTGATGTCTATAGTATTCTCTCTAGTATGCAATCTGGTTTCTGCTCAGGTTGTGGATGTGTCACTGCAACCTTAAATGTCCTAAATGATGTCACCGCTGCCCTTGATTCTAAGCAATGGTGTGCTGCTGTTTTTGATAGACTTTGCCAAAGCTTTTGATACAGTAGACCATTCCATTCTTGTGGGTGGCTAAAGACTATTGGTGTCTCTGACGGGTCTTTGGCCTGGTTTGCTAACTACCTCTCTCAAAGAGTGCAGTGTGTAAAGTCAGAACACCTGCTGTCTCAGCCACTGCCTGTCACCAAGGGAGCACCCCAAGGCTCGATCCTAGGTCCCACACTCTTCTCAAATTACATCAACAACATAGCTCAGGCAATAGAAGGCTCTCTCATCTATTTATATGCAGATGATACAGTCTTATACTCAGCTGACCCCTCCCTGGATTTTGTGTTAAATGCTCTACAACAAATCTTTCTTAGTGTCCAACAAGCTTTCTCTGCCCTTAACCTTGTTCTGAACACCTCCATGTGGTTCGGTAAGAAGAATCCTGTTAAAGGTCGCCAAAGCACACACATCCCTGGGTCGTTCCTCTTTTCAGTTTGCTGCAGCTAGCCACTGGAACGAGCTGCAACAAACACTCAAAGACAGTTATCTCAATCTCTTCATTCAAAGACTCAATCATGGACACTCTTACTGACACTTGTGGCTGCTTCGAGTGACATATCGTTGTCTCTACCTGTTCGTACCATGTTTGTGCTGCTGCCATGTTGTGCTGCTGCCATGTTGTGTTGCTGCCATGCTATGTTGTCATGTGTTGCTGCCATGCTGTATTGTTGTCTTAGGTCTCTCTTTATGTAGTGTTGTGGTGTCTCTCTTGTTGTAATGTGTGTTTTGCCCTATTTTTACATTTTTAATCCCAGCCCCCTTCCCCGCAAGAGGCCTTTTGCCTCTTGGTAGGCCGTCACTGTAAATAAGAATTTGTTCTTAATTGTCTTGCCTAGTTAAATAAAGGTTAAATAAAAATTGACAACATTTAAAGAACAGGTAACTCTGTAAAAACAATGTAATATCCAATAACTCAAGCACAGATAACTCTGTAATAACGATGTAATAACCACAAGGAAGAGAATTTCACTCTGTAAAACAATGTAATAACCCAAAGCGTCCTACCTCTTTGGCCTTGTTGCGTGTTCTCATGTTTTCAGCGATGTACTTGACACTCTCGATGGCCTGTTTGATCTCTGGTGACACCACGGAGAAGGCCACCACTGCGTTGACGTTGGGCGGGCTGCTGAGCGCTCGGGGCAGTTTGGATAGGTCCGGATCAGAGGGGGCAGGAGGGGGCACCACCGGGGGTACGGTGGAATTACAGGGGAAATTCGGCTTGTTCTGCACTTCGCCGTACTCCACACAGTTCATCGCCCCCGCCTGCCCTGTTTCGGCGGTGACCGCACCCCCGTCCACCTGCACACACCCGCCCCCTATTCCTCCCCCAATGCTGTTCTTCCTCTTCTTCCCCGTTCCACTCGCTCCTCCTCCTACACCCCCATCTCCAATACTCCCACCTCCTGTTCCATCTCCTCTCCCACTCCCCAAGGAGGGGCAGCCCTGGTCTACTGGCCTCCTCATGAGCAGCACCTTGGGCAGCAACCCCAGGAACACAGACCGGACCCACGCCGGCATGGTGTGGGTCATAGGCGTACGGTAGTGGACGTTCAGCACAAACACGGTGATGACGATGGAGAGGGTGACGAAGATCATGGTGAAGAGGAGGTACTCCCCGATGAGAGGGATGACCAGAGACGTAGACGGGATGGTCTCAGTGATGACCAGGAGGAACACAGTGAGGGACAGGAGGACAGAGATACAGAGGGTCACCTTCTCTCCACAGTCAGAGGGGAGGTAGAAGACGAGGACGGTGAGGAAGGAGATGAGGAGACAAGGGATGATGAGGTTGATGGTGTAGAAGAGAGGCAAGCGTCTGATGTAGAAAGAGTAGGTGATGTCTGGGTAGATCTCCTCACAGCAGTTGTACTTGATGTCGTGTTTGTAGCCCGGCGCGTCGATAATCTCCCACTCGCCACTCTCCCAGAAGTCCTTGAGGTTCACCTATGGGGAGATAATAGTATGTCAACCATAAAGCAGAGCCAGGGGAGTTCTATCCTAGAAGGAGATAAAGAGGGCTTCGACTGAGATTACGTCATAAAAAAGACCAGGAAGTAATTACGGTTGAAATTGACTAAGAAAACCATAAAGCCACATTGAATTAGCCAACAAATATAACCCATTATTTTAATGTGGCTAACTAGCTAGCAAACGAGTTAGTAAACGAACTATCCAGTGGGATTACTGACCTTTGACCCTATGAGCACTAGGTCAATCTTGGCCTTGTCGTAGGTCCAGGAGCCAAACTTCATGGAGCAGTTCTGGTAGTCGAAGGGGAAGTAAGTGATGTCCATGGGGCAGGAGGATTTAAAGATGGCGGGGGGGATCCAGGTGATGGTGCCATCAAACTTCAGCAGAGCTTTGGTCTTGTCCTCAACCAGGAAATCTCCCACAGCACTGAAGAGAGGGGAGATATGATAGCGTGGCATTTATCACTGATGGCAAAAAAAAACACTGAAGAGGAGAAAATGGGCGATGGTTAGCACAGCATGTAGCAGTGATGGATAAAAAAAACACCCCCAGAACTGGAGAGGAGACAATGGGTGATGGTTAGCGTAGCATTTAGCACTGATGGCTAAAAAGCAACAAGAGAACATAATAACATAGGCTCAACTTTGATTTTAGAAGTGGGGGGAGCATAATTAATATTATTAATATTTATTTTAATCCAGTTAAATAAACACTCCAAACAGCCTACCCGACCACTTGGAGGCGTCCGCATCGTCCCAAAGCACACCGTTGCCTCATTTTGTATCACATTCCAATTATAAAACTGGGGGGGAGAAAAATGCAAAAATGCCCCCCCGTCCCCCGTCCCCCACCCGTCCCCCACCCGTCCCCAGTGAAAGTTGTGCCCCTGCAAAATAATGTACAGAGTTAAGAGATTGAGCTCACTTGTTGTAGAGGACGATGTCCGGCCTCCATATCTTATTGGAGGGCACGCGAATGAACTCAAGTCCGTCATACTCGATGGGAACCCATTTCAGTTTGTAGTCATTCCAGACCTGCAACAAAACATTTAACAGTGCTTTAACTGGGGTTTTGGTTATCTGAGGGGTATAGACTAAACTTCCTAGATCAGATAACTTGACTTACATGTCTCAGCCATAAATTGGTCTCCATAATCTGATTGACTTCATCCTGACAAGAAATAGAAAAAATATGTACATGAAGTCATAGCCTGTAAGTAATTAGGTCAAATAAACAGGCAAAGTGATATCCTTATTTTCTCCAGTAATGATGCAGTAATGAGTAATGAGTCTCACCACTTTGACCAGTTGGGATATGGAGACCTCAAACTCCACGGTGACAGGGTCAGAGACATTCTCCACTGGTCTGATGAACTGGTTGTATCGCCTGAATAAATTCCTGAACAGCCTGTCTTCCCCCTTAGATGACAAACAGCCTGAGAGGAGAGGAGGGAAGGAGGAAGAGGGAGAGACAGTGAGGGAGAGACAGTGAGAGAGAGAGAGAGAGAGAGAGAGAGAGAGAGAAGCAGAGAGGGAGGGAGAGAGAGAGAGAGAGAGAGAGAGAGAGAGAGAGAGAGAGAGAGGGAGAGAGAGAGAAGGAGAGGAGAGGACAAAGATAATCTTCACTTGAGCAGTCCTTTTACAAAATAGTAGGGTGTTTTTTTTAAATCATTACCATAAAGAGATTGTCCCTTGTCAGGCTTTAACGAAGGGGACTTTGAGGTGAACTAGAGTTTTTCATCACTTTGTCCACATTAAGGTTTTAATCAATGGCTCTTTGCTGCGGATGGAGAGAAAGTAGAAAGTTGTGGCTGATTGAACTATGGTGTGTGAAGAGTCTCACATTGGAGCTGTTTCTACGTAGCAAGGCAAGTGGAAGCTTTTAGCAAATCCCGCCAGACTGGAACGCAGCGTGTGTGTGTGTGTGTGTGTGTGTGTGTGTGTGTGTGTGTGTGTGTGTGTGTGTGTGTGTGTGTGTGTGTGTGTGTGTGTGTGTGTGTGTGTGTGTGTGTGTGTGTGTGTGTGTGTGTGTGCGCGTGTGTGTGTTGTCTACCCGACTCTGTTAAATTCTGAGTGTACCTGGCAAAATAGGAATGAAGGTCATTTAGTGACCTGCAAAAACCTCCCCCGCTGGTGACTTGGCTGCCGGGACGATGCATGGAACCCACGCCTGTCCGAGCAGAAAATCATGCCTCACTTGGGACATCCCTCCACCCCTCTCCACCCCCGCCTCGGCCCCGGCTTCAAAGGACACCAGTCTCTTAATTCCCCCCCCCCCCCTCTCTCTCTCTCTCTCTAACCTTCATTCTCCCTCTCTTCTTCTCAATTTCCTCTTCTTGCCCACCCACTCTCTTCCTTCATTCTTTTCCCTCTCTCTCTCCTTCCTTTCCGTCCATCTCTCTCATGGTTAATTGAACACAGCCTTTGAAAGACCACTAGTCTCTCTTCGCTCTCCCCAGAGTCAGCTGTCTGTCAGTCTGTCTTTCTGTTGCTGCACCAGTAGACAACTAACACCAGTAGAATATAGATACTGGGACCAGTGGATGTGAGCATCAGTGCATCACCCCTCCATTCTGTGACCAGAGAGTAGAGTGAACACCAAATGGCTGAACACATTTAGCGACTGAAAGTGAAAACAGGGCAAAAACACCAAGACATTTCCTGGTGTTAATGAATAAAATATGGTCTTTTAGGGGACGCTTTTATCCAAGTCTTGCAGTTAACATGTATTTAGTGGATTACATAATACAATATAATTATAATACAGACAGGTATTGAACCCACAATGCTGCTTGTACTGTTCCAACCAAATGAGAGTCACACGTCTCCTTTATCCATACCAGTCAGATGTTTAGATCGCTCCTGAAAAACATGGATCCTATTTAACTTAGAACCTTATTGACTAAGAAGTCAGTGGGAAATTCAGCTCAAAACAGTTTGAGACACACACCCACAAACACACACACACACACACACTCACCGTTCTGTACTCTACTGACTGAGCCAGTTACATACACTACATGGCCAAAAGTATGTAGACAACTGCTCTTCGAACATCTCGTTCCAAAATCCTGGGCATTAATATGGAGTTGGTACCCCCTTTGCTGCAATAACAGCCTCCACTCTTCTAGGAAGGCTTTCCACTAGATGTTGGAACATTGCTGTGGGGACTTGCTTCCATTCAGCCACAAGAGCATTAGTGAGGTCGTGCACTGATGTTGGGAGATAAGGCCTGGCTCGCAGTCGGCGTTCCAATTCATCCCAAAGGTGCTCAACGGGGTTGTGGCCAGGCCTCTGTGCAGGCCTTTCACAACGACCTTGACAGACCATTTCTGTATGGACCTCGCTTTGTGCACTGGGGCATTGTCATACTGAAACAGGAAAGGGCCTTCCCCAAACTTTTGTCACAACGTTGGAAGCACAGATATGTCTAGAAGTCATTGTATGCTGTAGCGTTAAGATTTTACTTCACTGGAACTAAGGGGCCTAGCCCGAACCATGAAAAACAGCCCCAGACCATTATTCCTCCTCCACCAAACTTTACAGTTGGCACTATGCATTGGAGTAGGTAGCGTTCTCCTGGCATCCACCAAACCCAGATTTGTCCGTCGGACTGCCAGATGGGTGAAGCGTGATTCATCACTCCAGAGAACGCATTTCCACTGATCCAGAGTCCAATGGCGGTGAGTTTTACACCACACCAGCCGACGCTTGTGGCTGCTCGGTCATGGAAACCCATTTCATGAAGCTCCCGACAAACAGTTCTTGTGTTGACGTTGCTTCCAGAGGTAGTTTGGAACTCGGTGAGTGTTGCAACCGAGGACAGACAATGTTTACGCACTACGCGCGTCAGCGCTTGGCGGTCCCGCTCTATGAACTTGTGTGGCCTACCACTTTGCGGTTGTGCAGTTGTTGCTCCTAGACATTTCCGCTTCACAACAGCACTTACAATTGAACGGGGCAGCTCTAGCAGGGCAGAAATTTGACGAACTGACTTGTTGGGAAAGGTGGCATCCTATGATGGTGCCACCTTGAAAGTCACTGAGCTCTTCAGTAAGGCGATTCTACTGCCAATGTTTGTCTATGGAGATTGCATGGCCGTGTACTCGATTTTATACACCTGTCAGCAACGGGTGTGGCTGAAATAGCCGAATCCACTCAATTGAAGGGGTGTCCACATACTTTTATATATATAGTGTACCACTCAACTTCTGGCGTACATTATCACACACACACGGGCCTGGAATTCAGACACACAACACACAGTCCTTCAAACATGACCTGGCTCAAAACTGTCTTGTCATCTTGTACATCTTGAAAGGATGTTGAAGATGGTAGCAGATGATTTGGGGATTTCTCTTTGGCCAATGTGACTCTGGTGTGCTCAAATGGTAACATGATGAGTAGAATTTCAACATGAGTCGTCTCACTGATGTCGTTTTCACTCAAGATCTATTCAGTCCTTTCAGGTCATACAGTCCTTGTGCCAATGTCCATTAACAGATCACTTTATGGTTTTTATATGTTTTTATATATGCCAAGCATATATATGCTCTCTAACTATTGCCAACTCCTAATGGAATTGATTTATAAAACATGTTAGGCTTGACAATGGAGTTAGCAAAAGCTATGTGACTGTTTAATCTACCTTAGTTGAATACACTGACTGTAAGTCGCTCTAGATAAGAGCATCTGCTAAATGACCAAAATGAAAATAGGCTCAAATGTCAAATGTGGCTAAATGTGGCTCAAACGTCTCCTCAAATCTTCTATCATTTTCCACAGCAGCCAGTCCCTAAATCTCCATGTAAAAGTAATAAACTCTGAAGAAGTTTGTAAGATCACAAAGTTTCCCGAGGTCACTTGAAGCGGTGCCGAGCGCTGCCGAGTCTTAGAGCTTAATGAAAAAGCCGCTCTCCAGAGAGAGCAAAGTGGACGGCTGTAATTTCTGCTTTCGCTACCTGCCGACGTTAAAACACAGCACTGGTCCCTGATTGGCTGCGCTCTGAGAACCTCGTTTAAGTCCCTAATTGGGTAGGGGAAACGAGGGCAATTATAATCTGTTCATTAACTGGACCTTTTGTTCACACTGAAAAATAAAATTAATATATTTCCTCCGCTTCTTCCTTCCTTCCCCCTCCTTCATCCTTCTTCCTTTCTTCCCCCTCCTTCATCCTTCTTCCTTTCTTTCTTAATCTCTGTGTGGATTGGAAGGTTTCTTACATCACATAGATTTAACAATAGCCTCTCACTTTTTAACTTCTGGTGACATCCCTGTGATAGAAACAGGCAGCCTTCCTATTAAACGTGGGTCAGTCAAGACGCAAGGATGTGTGTTTGTGTGCTGTATGGAAACAGAAACACTCAGAAACAGAGGTGTAGATATGATTGAGGAAGAGCATGAGGACTTGGGTCCTCCTACTGATTCACCAACTCTTCATCCCGAATCTCAGTCCAGATAAACTAAGACTAACCCTCGGAGAGACAGCTCTTAGAAAAAACTAAGTGGACACATAGAGGTCCGTTCAAACGGGGCAGATAGATTTGCAGTTAAGAAGCCAAACAGTGTTCAACTCTGTGTTAACGGAGCAGAGAGCTCTAGAGACCTGAAGCCTCATTGGCTGAGAGCCCTTTGATCAGGCGAGCGCTTGACAATGATCGACCACGAGGCGTGAGGCTGCGTATCGCACGCTCCCAAGGAACTAATTACGTCCAATAATAAGTTGAAGGCTCTGATTGGTCTGAGTGAGAGAGAGAGTTAGTGTGTGTGTGTGTGTGTGTGTGTGTGTGTGTGTGTGTGTGTGTGTGTGTGTGTGTGTGTGTGTGTGTGTGTGTGTGTGTGCCCTTGTGCGAGTGCGTGAGCGAGTGTGTGCGTGTGTGTGATTGTGCGTGCGTGCGTGCGTGCGTGCGTTTGTGAGCGAGAGGGAGAGGGAGAGAAGGGGAGAAAGACAGAGGGAGAGAGAGAGAAAGAAGAGAGGAGATAGTGTTTGTTGTCTTCAGAGTGATACATTGGGTCTGTCTGGGACATGCTTTATGATTCCCTAGAGGAATGAGTGTGACTAGCGGATGTGTGACCATCCAATCAAGCAGAGTGTGCGCCTGCGTGTGTGTCTCAGCAAACATGCGTGCGCGCGCACATTCACGTGTGTGGCCTCTCTGTCCATCCGCCCTTGATTACCCTACTCCCCATACTGCTCCCCTGTTGCACGCAGAATGTCACAGTAAGGAGCTGATGCTAATGTCTGCTAGCCAACTATTTAGCAACCCTGCTAACTGAGGTCATCGGGAGTTTATAGCGTATCTCTAACAACAACAAAAACGCCATTCCCTGTTCCAAAAAAAATCCGCTGAACCTCTCACACTCCAACTGCCCCACGCCAGGGACACGCGCTCAGAGACACGCGCTCAGAGACACGCGCTCAGAGACACGCGCACGGCAGTTTACTTGGATGGGATTCCACAGGAGATGTACACTCTTACAAAAAAGGGTTCGCTGTCCCCATAAGAGAACTCTTTTTGGTTCCAGGAAGAACCCTTTTGACTTCCATGTAAAACCCTCAGTGGGAAGGGTTCTACCTGTTACCAAAAAGGGTTCTTCAAAGGGTTCTCCTATGGGGACAGCCGAAGAATCCCTTTTAGGTGCTAGATATCATATATTTTTTTCTAAGAGTGTAATCTGAACTGCCACACACAACAGCATCTACAGACTTCACAAACGTGTGGGACATGAACGCACGCAGTGAGTACTGTTGAGTTGAATGCACAGTGGCGTATGCATCATGATTCATAAATGTCCGTATGCAGCCAAGCCGCGGTAATGCAATTAGGAGTGGAGGTCGAGGTTGAGTTTCTACGAACATACTAAACATTCTGAATATGGAGTGAGGGAGTGAACAGAACTAACATCCATAAAGGCATGCTGTGTCTATAAGTACCGAGGCCAGTATTGGCCACTTAGCTAAATGCATGGCTACTAATGTTGGCCACAGTGCAACTAGAAAGGACATTTGCACAATCTGCATGAATTTTAACCATTGGTCCACTTAACATTGCCTGCCCTGTGTGTGTGTGTGTGTGTGTGTGTGTGTGTGTGTGTGTGTGTGTGTGTGTGTGTGTGTGTGTGTGTGTGTGTGTGTGTGTGTGTGTGTGTGTGTGTGTGTGTGTGTGTGTGTGTGTGTGTGTGTGTGTGTGTGTGTGTGCATGTGTACGTGTGTGTGCGTGTGTCTAAGACCAAAGGGTCGCTAATACACACACACACGCAAAAACGCACACACAAACCCACGTAGACACACACACACCATGAAAAGGCAAATTGGGCGTCAGTTTTACTGTAGGGGTTGTTGGAGAGGCACCTCTGAGAAGCGCAGCACTGCTTTGCAAGGGTCCAGACATAAGGCTGGGGCTGGATGTAAGGGTTCGGAAAGGGTTGGTGAAGATGAAGTTATTTGAATTGGCCCATTGGAACCAACTTGGGTCTGTGTTTAGGCACTGTATTGGTTCAAATGCTACTAACGGGAGATTGCATGCACCTGCGTATTAGGACAAAACTTGCTAGCAACCAAAAACCCACAAGAATAAACCAGCAGATCAGTTGATCTCATGTTACCGTGTCAAGCGAGTTTAATTCCAAACGGCTGTGTCTAGGTACTGTATTCACGCCCCCAATGAATAAGCATCAGAGCCGGGACCGAAAGACTGAAAAACAGGCCATCAGACTGTTGAACAGCCATCGCGCCATGTACTGTAGTAGGAGATAGACTCACACACACAAGCTCACACACAAGCAGACTCCTGTACTCGCATGTAGACTCACACACACGTGAGCATGGGTTTATGCACAAACACAAGCACATACACACACACACACAACACTGCTGTTCCATGTAAATAGAGACGTTAAACACTGGACACTCCCCTTTACGTTTTTCACATTACTGTATTCTCACATAGCTCATTCTAATATATATACACTAATGTACATTCCATTTTTGTTACACTATTTATACACACCACATATTTACCTACTGAATTCTTCAGGGTAATAAATCTACTGCTGTATATGTCATTCTTACTATATACTGTGCAATCAGAAAGTATTCACATCCCTTGGCTTTTTCCACATTTTGTTACATTACAGCCTTATTCTAAAATAAATGAAAAAAAAATGTCCCTCATCAATCTATACACAATACCCCGTAATGATAAAGCGAAAACAGATTTTTAGAAATTTTTGCAAATGTATTAAAAATAAAACAAACAGAAATACCTTATTTACATAAATATTCAGACCCTTTACTATGAGACTGGAAATTGAGCTCAGGTGCATCCTGTTTCCATTAATCATCCTTGAGATGTTTCTACAACTTGATTGTAGTCCACCTGTGGTAAATTCAATTGATTGGACATGATTTGGAAAGGCACACAGCTGTCTATATAAGGTCCCACAGTTGACAGTGCATGTCAGAGCAAAAACCAAGCCATGAGGTCGAAGGGATTGTCATTAGACCTCCGAGACAGGATTGCGTCAAGGCACAGTATCATAAGCGTCGTAATGATCGGACCAAACTGCAGCAGGGATGTGAATCATCTTCTTGATTTATTAAAGAAATGAACACTGAACAAAAGACCGCTGAAAAACAGTCCTGTAAGGTACATAGACTACACATGGAACAACCACCCACAAACACAAGAGAAAATAAACCCACTTAAATATGGCCTCCAATTAGAAGCAACGACAACCAGCTGCTTCTAATTGGAGGTCGTTCCCAAAACTAACATAGAAATAGAAAAACTAGAAAACCCACATAGAAATAGAAAACATAGAACATAAACCAAAACCCCCAAAACAAACACCCCCTGCCACGCCCTGACCAAACTACAATAACAAATAACCCCTTTTACTGGTCAGGACGTGATACACAGATCTGAAAAAGGGTACCAAAACATTTCTGCAGCATTGAAGGTCCCCAAGAACACAGTGGCCTCCATCATTCTTAAATGGAAGAAGTTTGGAATCACCAAGACTCTTCTTAGTGCTGGCCGCCCAGCCAAACTCAACAATCGGGGGAGAAAGGTCTTGGTCAGGGAGGTGACCAAGACCCAATGGTCCCTCTGACAGCTCCAGAGGTCCTCTGTGGAGATGGAAGAACCTTCCAGAAGGACAACCATCTCTGCAACACTCCACCAATCAGGCCTTTATGGTAGAGTGGCCAGGCGGAAGCCACTCCTCAGTAAAAAGCACATGACAAACCGCTTGGAGTTTGCCAAAGGCACCTTAAGGACTCTCAGACATGAGAAACAAGATTCTCTGATCGGATGAAACCAAGATTGAACTCTTTGGCCTGAATGCCAAGTGTCACGTCTGGAGGAAACCTGGCACCATCCCTGCGGTGAAGCATGGTGGTGGCAGCATCATGCTGTGGGGATGTTTTTCAGCAGCAGAGACTGGGAGACTAGTCAGGATCAAGGGAAAGATGAACCGAGCAAAGTACAAAGATCCTTGATGAAAACCTGCTTCAGAGCGCTCAGGACCTCAGACTGGAGGAAGGATTCACCTTCCAACAGGACAACGACCCTAAGCACACAGCCAAGACAACACAGGAGTAGCTTCGGGACAAGTCTCTGAATGCCCTTGAGTGGCCCAGCCAGAGCCCAAACTTGAACCTGATCAAATATCTCCGAAGAGACCTGAAAATAGCTGTGCAGTGACGCTCCCCATCCAATCTGACAGAGCTTTAGAGGATCTGCAGAGAAGAATGGGAGAAACTCCCCAAATACAGGTGTGACAAGCTTGTAGTGTCATACCCAAGAGGACTTGAGGCTGCAATCACTGCCAAAGGTGCATCAAAAAAGTACTGAGTAAATGGTCTGAATACTTATACAAATGTAATATTTCCATTTTTTCTTTTTAATACATTTGCAAAAATGTCTATAAACCTGTTTTTGCTTTGTCATTATGGGGATATTGTCACAGATTATGTCATGGTGTTGCAGGGAAGACCAAAATGCAGCAGAGTTACTCATTCTTTTAATTCACAAAAACAAGAGTAAAGCATCCACAGAAAAAACCAAAACAATAAACGATACTCACGACACCAACAGTTTTGCAGGCTATACTAACGCAGTGCAAAAACAATTCCCCACAAACACACAGACAAACACACCCAACTAATATAGGACTTCCAATCAAAGGCAACACCACACAGCTGCCTTCAATTGGAAGTCCACCCCAATTACCTCTACATAGAAACACCCAACCTAGACAGAACATAGAAAACTTCTTCTGCCACGCCCTGACCAAAACTATACACCTACTCCACCTGCTGGTCAGGACGTGACAGATATTGTGTGTAGATTGATGAGGGGGGAAATGATTTAATACATTTTAGAATAAGGCTGTAACGTAACAAAATTTGGGAAGAGTCAAGGGGTCTGAATACTTTCCAAATTCACTGTATGTTCGTCTTTATATGCATAGCTTGCTTTTAGATCAATGATAGTGTTATTTGGGTTGTTAATTGGTTTCATTCTGACATTCTTGATTTCTTGTTTCTAGTTTTTGATTATTTATTATTTGTTGACTTGTTTGAAATGTTACTGCACTGTTAGGGGCTAGTAACACGAGCATTTTGCTGCACCTGTTATAACATCTGCTAAACTGTGTAATGCGACCAATAAACTTAGATTTTATTTAATATCGACCTATCAGGAACATTGAGAATCACAAGGTTGGTAATTAATCTCAAATAGTTCATACCTAATACTCTAAAATACCAAAAATGAATTAATTACTGAGAAATAACTTTATTTCCGTTGTACTGAATGACTAACAAATTGTCACGACTTCCGCCGATGTTGGTGCCTCTCCTTGTTCGGGCGGCGTTCGGTGGTCGACATCACCGGCTTTCTAGCTGCCACCGATCTACGTTTCTTTTTCCATTTGTTTTGTCTTGATTGTACACACCTGGTTCCCAATCCGTTATAATTTATTCCCTATTTAACCCTCTGGTTCCCACATGGTTTTGTGCATGTTTGTTCTTTGTTTAGTGTTCTAGACTTCTATGCGCTGGTGTGTTTTTCCCTGCGTGGAAATTATTGTTGTTTCTTTTCGAGTAAAGTAGGTATTTTCCTCAGTTCTGTGTCCTGCGCCTGACTCCGTCCTACCGCTGCACACTGACACCTGACAGAAATAGTTAAATCACTCCTTAGTCTGCTCGAGAGAGAGATCACCTGGAGATAAAATATCCAACAATGGTTGCAATCGGCCCATAGGCTTTACTAGGCTTGGGTTTCAGTCTAGGCGCAGAGGTAAGGCATAGACTGAGGTTTGAGTTTAGTAAGACCAGAAGTAGGACTTTGGGAGTAGACTCTTTATAAAACACTCTTTGAATATTATGAATACACATAACTCTGACTGCCTCTTTCTAGTGTATCTATCTGTCCTTCCTTACTTCCAAATTCCCTCATCCAGCCTCTGTCCCTCACTATATATACCTCAAATCCATTGATTGCAGAATCAGCAATTCCTCTGTTACAGAGGAGACAATACCTGTTGTAATGCCTCAGTAAGGGAGGCTGGATGGACCCCCTCTGAGGTGTACTGTAATGTACACTCTAATCTACACATTGACCAGGATACAGCCCTGACTGAGACAAAGCCCACACATTCACCACACCGCCTGGGTGGAGGGGACAGGGGGGAAGCAGAGGGGAAGGAAGAGAGAGAGGAGGGGAGAGGTAGGCAGAGGGGGGAGAAAGAGAGAGAGGATGGGAGAGGTAGGCAGAGGGGGAGGAAGAGAGGGAGGAGGGGAGAGGTAGGCAGAGGGGGAGGAAGAGAGAGAGGAGAGGTAGGCAGAGGGGGAGGAAGAGAGAGAGGAGGGGAGAGGTAGGCAGAGGGGGGAGAAAGAGAGAGAGGAGGGGAGAGGTAGACAGAGGGGGGAGGAAGAGAGAGAGGAGGGGAGAGGTAGGCAGAGGGGGAGGAAGAGAGAGAGGAGGGGAGAGGTAGGCAGAGGGGGGAGGAAGAGAGAGAGGAGGGGAGAGGTAGGCAGAGGGGGGAGGAAGAGAGGGAGGAGGGGAGAGGTAGGTAGAGGGGGAGGAAGAGAGAGAAGAGAGGTAGGCAGAGGGGGGAGGAAGAGAGAGAGGAGGGGAGAGGTAGGCAGAGGGGGAGGAAGAGAGGGAGGAGGGGAGAGGTAGGCAGAGGGGGAGGAAGAGAGAGAGGAGAGGTAGGCAGAGGGGGGAGGAAGAGAGAGAGGAGGGGAGAGGTAGGCAGAGGGGGGAGGAAGAGAGAGAGGAGGGGAGAGGTAGGCAGAGGGGGGAGGAAGAGAGGGAGGAGGGGAGAGGTAGGTAGAGGGAGGAGAAAGAGAGAGAAGAGAGGTAGGCAGAGGGGGGAGGAAGAGAGAGAGGAGGGGAGAGGTAGGCAGAAGGGGAGGAAGAGAGAGGAGGGGAGAGGTAGGCAGAGGGGGGAGGAAGAGAGGGAGGAGGGGAGAGGTAGGTAGAGGGAGGAGAAAGAGAGAGAAGAGAGGTAGGCAGAGGGGGGAGGAAGAGAGAGAGGAGGGGAGAGGTAGGCAGAAGGGGAGGAAGAGAGAGGAGGGGAGAGGTAGGCAGAGGGGGAAGGAAGAGAGAGAGGAAGGTCGAGGTAGGCAGACAAGTGAGTCCATATAATTAAATATAACTATTTATTTGAATGAAATGTAATATATCTCTGTGTCCATGTTAATGTCAAACAGCACAAGTCACCCAGACAGCACCCAAGATGAAAACCTACTCTAAAAGACAAGCTGTCCCCATAGGAGAACCCTTTTGGTTCCATGTAAAACCCTCTGTGGAAAGTGTTCTACATGGAACCCAAAAGCATTCTACCTGGAACTAAAAGGGTTGTACTTGGAACCAAAAAGGGTTCTTCAAAGGGTTCTCCTATGTGTTATCCTATGGGGACAGCTGAAGAACCCTTTTGGAACCTTTTCTCTAAGAGTGTATCTAAAAGTAAAAGCAGGAGAAAGTCTTCATGAGAATTGTATTTATTATTTTCAAAGGGTTCTCCTATGGGGACAGCTGAATAACCCTTTTAGGTTCGAGCACCTTCTTTCTAAGAGTGCAATCTGGATAATGTGATGCCAGTTGGATAGCCTAGAAACAGTATATTACCCTAAACCACTTGGCAAAGTTTTATAATAACACCATATCTGTCCCGCACCTGTCCAGAACAGGTCAAGGACAATACTGAAGTAAACACAGGTGGTTTTACAGAGACCTTCTCATAAACCCACTTCCTCCTGACTCCCACTAACACCACTGGAGAGAGTTGTGAGTCCCACTCTCTCACAGGCTGCTACAGTGGGACCACAGACAGAAGGGGAAACCCAGATAAGCCACAGGGGCTATAAAGCTGAAGCATCCGTTTAGAACGTTTTCTCATCACCACATATGGTAGTGAGAGGAAGTCCAGTCACTGTTAGTGGGAGAGGATGGAATTAGGTGAAACTGGTCCGACATTCTGCACATTTTTCGATTAAACATCTGATCTCAATGCATTTTTCTGTTCCCAAAAACTAGAATCTGTTACAAACACACTGCACTAAATTGTATAGACTTGACGCTTTGCCAAAATGTAAAAAAAAATGGCGTTGTTTAGGACTGCAAGGTGGAATGCACAAGCCCACTACGCAAATACATGCTACAACGCGCCAATAGGATCTCGCAAGCTTGTGCTTGGCTTTGTCCATCTCCTTGCTTGTTCTGCCCACTATACGTAATTTGCTCACACTGTAAACGACACAGATGAACTACAGTATCTTGCGTTAGTTCTAAATATCCTTGGTGGGACTGTAAAGCACTTAGCCCCTGTCCCCTGGGAAGTCTGCAGGGAGCAGGTTTAGAACAGACACACAGGACCAGAACGCCTTAACCAACCCACGAGGATGAGGGTCTTACAGGAAGGGTCTTACACACACACGGAGAGAGAAAGACACACAAACATCATATTGAGAGATGGATAGAACCAGAACCAGCCCTGGGAACCGAGATGAGAACAAAGGACAGAACGCTGTGGCACGGGACAGAAGAGAACAGAGTGGAACAGCAGAATTGACTAAACAGAACAACAGAACATGATGGAACAATAAAGTTACAGAAGAAGAGAACAGACCAGACATGGACCTATAGAATGCAGAGAGATACAATGAGACCCCAAACAGTCCAGATTACATGCACGTGTGAGTCGAACCACAGCTCTGAAATGGACCGTTATATTTAACTCAGGTATAGACAAACCCGTGTGTATGATGCACAATGTTCAAGGCTAGGGTCGACTACATGCAGCTCAGTCCAGTTTGGAAACATAACGCGTGAATGCACGCGGTGCGGATGGGTTGTCTATGGCAGCTCGAGGGCAGACGTTGGCCTGCTGTATAGTATATTAATGACGTGCCATATCACCAGCGCTGCTCATCCCCTGGGATAACTATCCGTAGCCTACACGTACCGTTATATTATGTTTATCTGAATAGACAGCGTTGCGATTTTGACCAACTTTTGTTGCCTATAAAAAAATATATATTTATGAGGTTAAGTTTATTCTCCAAGTTTGGCTACCACAGAATCGCACGCAAAGACTGTTACTTCGGTTGAAAAGCTAAAACATACCAACACAGCAATCTTTACAATGTATTTCGTGAATTTCTGTCGGGAGATGTTTCCTTATGGGACGTGCTGCGGATTGAAAGACGGGGTTTCTAGTGCGTCGCACAATCAGAAGGAACACCCCAGCAATAACTTCAACTGTTTACAACAAGACAGGACACACATACATGTATCGGTGTAATGAATAGCTTATATTATACTATGCGAGGTCTGCAGTAGCGCTCAGCTCTCTTCTGTTGGTTCAGCTCTCCCCAAACTCCCCCGACATCCCCGCGTCTTCATAAAGCTCCTCTTACCTTGCGCTGTCAGGACCACCAGCAGAAGCACCACGGTGACTATTCCGGAAGGATCCATCTGCACCTCGGTGCTCTGGGAATGTCTCGTATATAACAAAAAAAGTAGGACAATTTGGTAAACAGACAGCAGGAGTCGATTGGTAAAATTTAGAGCGATATATTTCTGTGCGCTGCGCACGGGGAGGTTGATGTCAGCGCGCGCTCTCCGACATTGAGAAGTTCGGTTGTCCCGCCCCCACCTCCGGCGCAACCTCACGCGCCCGTGTGGTTTATTCACGAGGTAGTAATTATATATATATAAACAGGTTATACAAACATGAAAAATAAAGCCTACTATTGTTATCACAGGAGAGCCCTAAGAAAAAGTTACAACGCATCCAAACCTATTGCAGGCTACGGTATAGGCTACTTGTCGGTGCGGTGCGTTCAGACCGGATGCTCCCGACTTTTTCATCACTCAATTAGGATTAACTGTTTCACTTATTCATGTCGTCTCGTGCCCGTTACCATGTCTCGGCAGGTACTCACTGCTCTACCTAGGACACAGCCAAGGTAGGTCATGTCAGGTAACCTCCCTCTCTCTCGCTCTCTTTCTCTTTAGTATAACAGGGAGTGAATACCCGAGAGGTCTCTGTGTTTGTCATGACTTGGCTGGTTAATTGGACAGTATAAATGCCTCCTCCTATTTCTCCTGTTCCTCCTGCCAGCTAAATCAGATGACCTGGCCACAGAAAAAAACACCATAGAGTAAAGGGCACCATCATGTCCCCCACTCTATGGTTTTTGTCTTAATCAGGGATTAGATCTTTATGTAGGTCTATGGATTAGATACAAACTCACTCATAGTAGACTACATATTCACTCACATTACACATGTACTGGCTTGATACACACACACACACACACACACACACACACACACACACACACACACACACACACACACACACACACACACACAAAACTGACTGCTGGGCTGTAAATGACCTATTTAGACACTTAATTGATTTTGGGATAACAATGATCAGACAGCTAAATATATTACTTTGTAACTTCTGACTAGTAGAGTCCTGGAGGATAACGCTGCTGTGTGTATCTATCTCACTGCAAGGTGCAGTATATGCTGAATATGAGCGCCACTTTATACAGTCATACATATAAGCTTTAGTATTTCATACCACCTAGTACACTACATGGCCAAAAGTATGTGGACACCCATTCAGCTATTTCAGCCACACCCGTTCCTGACAGGTGTATAAAATTGAGCGCACAACCATGCAATCTCCATAGACAAACTTTGGCAGTAGAATGGTCCGTACTGAAGAGCTCAGTGACTTTCAACGTGGCACCTTCATAGGATGCCAACTTTCCAGCAAGTCAGTTTGCCAAATTTCTGCCCTGCTAGAGCTGCCCCGGTCAACTGTAAGTGCTGTTATTGTGAAGTGGAAACGTCTAAGAGCAACAACGACTCAGCCGCGAAGTGGTAGGCCACACAAGCTCACAGAATGGGACTTCCAAGTGCTGAAGCGCATTACGCGTAAAAAACCGTCTGTCCTCGGTTGCAACACTCACTACAGAGTTCCAAACTGCCTCTGGAGGCAACATCAGCACAAGAACTGTTCGTCGGGAGCTTCATGAAATGGGTTTCCATGGCTGAACAGCCGCACACAAGCCTAAGATCACTATGCGCAATCCCAAGCGTCGGCTGCAGTGGTGTAAAGCTTGCCGCCATTGGACTCCGGAGCAGTGGAAACGCGTTCTCTGGAGTGATGAATCACACTTCACCATTTGGCAGGCCAACGGTCAAATCTGGGTTTGGCGGATGCCAGGAGAACGTTACCTGCCCGAATGCATAGTGCCAACTGTAAAGTTTGGTGGAGGAGGGATAATGATCTGGGCTGTTTTTCATGGTTCTGGCTAGGCCCCTTAGTTCCAGTGAAGGGAAATCTTAACACAACACCATACAATGACATTCTAGATGATTCCGTTTGGGGAAGGCCCTTTCCTGTTTCAGCATGACAATGCCCCCGTGCACAAAGCGAGGTGCATAAAGAAATGGTTTGTCAAGATCAGTGTGGAAAAACTCTACTGGCCTGCACAGATCCCTGACCTCAACCATTTGAACACCTTTGGGATGAATTGGAATGCCGACTGTGAGCCAGGCTTAATTGCCCAACATCAGTGCCCAACCTCACTAATGCTCTTGTGGCTGAATGGAAGCATGTCCCCGCAGCAATGTTCCAACATCTAGTGGAAAGCCTTCCCAGAAGAGTGGAGGCTGTTATAGCAGCAAAGGGGGACCAACTCCTTATTAATGCCCATGATTTTGGAATGAGATTTTTGATGAGCCGGTGTTCACATACTTTTGGCCATGTGGTGTCTTTTATACGTAATCCTTTCACTCTGATGTATTTAGCCAGACTTTTAGCCAGACATTTTGAATAGTGTCGTTTTGTAGATGGTGGAGTAGTGGGGCATTTGTGACTGTGCTGTATTGAGCTGTACTGTTGGAGGCAGCTAGCAGCAGGGTCGTTCCACGAAATGAGTTCCTTTTGCATCCCTTTGATATTTTAAGTAGAAATTGTACAAAAATATTTAATTTTAAAAGCCTGTTTTATTAAATGAAGTGACATTTAAAATAGACCACATGGAGAATTCAATAAATCAGATTTATATATAAATAAAGACTTGCTAAAGTGCCGAAATCCAGCATTTTGACATGTCCCTCTGTGACTTCTGCACTGAGCAAAAATGTAAACGCAGCAAGTGTTGGTCCTATGTTTCATGAGATTAAATAAAAGATCCCAGAGATGTTCCATACACACAAAAATATTATTTCTCTCAAATGTTTTGCATTAAATTTGTTTACATCCCTGTTAGTGACCATTTCTCCTTTGCCAAGATAATTCATCCACCTGACAGGTGGGGCATATCAAGAAGCTGATTAAACAGCATGATCATTACACATGTGCACCTTGTGCTGGGGGACAACTAAAGGCCACTCTAAAATGTGCAGTTTTGTCACACAACAAAATGCCACAGATGTCTCAAGTTTTGACAGGATGTGCAATTGGCATGCTGACTGCAGGAATGTCCACCAGACCTGTTGCCAGAGAATGTAATGCTAATTTCTCTATCATAAGCCACCTCCAGTGTCATTTTAGAGAATTTGGTAGTACGTCCAACCGGCCTCACAACCACAGACCACGTGTAACCACCCCAGCCCAGGATCTTCACATCCAGCTTCTTCACCTGCGGGATCGTCTGAGACCAGCCACCCGGACAGCTGATGAAACTGTGGGTTAGCACAACCAAAGAATTTCTGCACAAACTGTCAGAAACCGTCTATGGGAAGCTCATCTCCATGCACGTCGTCCTCACCAGGGTCTGGACTAGACTGCAGTTTGGCGTCATAACCCACTTCAGTGGGCAAATGCTTACCTTCGTTGGCCACTGGCACACTGGAGAAGTGTGCTCTTCATGGATGGATCCTGGATTCATCTGTACCGGGCAGATGGCAGACGTATGGCGTCGTGTGGGCGAGCGTTTTTCTGAGTGCCCCATGGTGGCGGTGGGGTTATGGTATGGGCGGGCATAAGCTACGGACAACGAACACAATTGCATTTTATCGATGGCAATTTAAATACACAGAGATACCGTGATGAGATCTTGAGGCCCATTGTCGTGTCATTCATCTGCCGCCATAACCTCATGTTTTAGCATGATAATGCACGACCCCATGTCCCCAGGGATCTGTACATAATTTCTGGAAGCTGAACATTTCCCAGCTCTTCCATGGCCTGTATCCTACTCCAACATGTCACCCATTGAGCATGTTTGGGATGCTCTGGATAGACGTGTATGACAGTGTGTTCCAGTTCCTGACAATATCCAGCAACTTTGCACAGCCATTGAAGAGGAGTGGGACAACATTCCACAGGCCACAATCAACAGCCTGATCAACTCTATGTGAAGGAGATGTGTCGCGCTGTGAATGGTGGACACACCAGATCCTGACTAGTTTTCTCATCCACGCCCCTAGCCTTTTTTTTTATAAAGGTATCTGTGACCAACAGGTGCATATCTGTATTCCCAGTCATGTGAAATCCATAGATTAGGGCCTAATGAATGTATTTAAATTGACTGATTTCCTTATATGAACTGTAACTCAGTAAAATATTAGAAATTGTTGCATGTTGCGTTTATATTTTGGTCCAGTGAAGGAAGATTTTAACCCACTCAACCCTAGCATTTCTCCAAGTTTTCACTATAATTCTAAATGCCTACTTATTTTGTTACTTTGACAAAGTAATTTCTAAAGATGATTGTTTATTTCATGTTATTAGTGATTCATTTTAAAAGACCTGTCACTCATTAAGGCCAACCCTGTTACGGGAACTGAGCTCTCCTTATAATATGGTGAAACTATTCCTTTTGAAATATATTTTTTCAAAAGAGACATTGAACGTCTAATAGTCAAATCATAGTGTAAAATCAGGTGAGCTGGTTGTACTCTTTTTGTCCATTTTCTGTGTTCACCAAGTTCCACCTAATTGGTGGAATAACCCAGCAGCTGGGAGAGCAGAGGACGTTTGTGTGAGTACATCTCCCCTACCTCTGTCCTCTCCTCTCTAATCAGCTTACCTTTGCATAAATGGGTATGTACCCCCAGCTATTACCCTGAGCTGGTAAATAAACGCAGCACACACACACACACACACACACACACACACACACACACACACACACACACACACACACACACACACACACACACACACACACACACACACACACGCAACCACTGTGCACAAACACACGCAGCATGTCTACTCACAACGATATGTTAGGCTTATAAGATATTTCTATATACATGTATGTATTTGCTTATAAACATCAATGATTATTTATCCTTGATTCTAATAACAATGAAGGATAATCCTGAGGTTGATCGCTGACCTGTGCTAGAGTAGGTGTTCTGGCCCCATGTGATGTTTGAATTGGTCATGGTCATAAGGTTCTGTGGGTCGGGTGGATGTGGTGATAGACGATGGGTACGGAGCAGGGCTTCCTTCTGAACAACTGTTCCCCCGTCAGTCAGGGGCTCCACAGAGAGGGGTTGAGACGCTGCTGGAATACAGCCAGTCAGTGTGCACTTCAAGGCAACACACCCTTGTTTTGATTTACAGTACAGCCAAGTCCTGACACGTGTACCGACTTCCCTCATCACTTCCGGCGAGGTCCGACGTAATACCAGACAACAGTCCATCTTTTCTTCCCAAATGGCAACCTGTTTCCTATAATAGTAGTGCACTACATAGGGAATACGGTGCCATTTGGGGTGCACCCCTCTATCATCCCTGTCTCCTCCTCCTCATTCTCTCCATCTTTCCAACTCTCCGTGGGCTCTTGTGTGTCGTTTACCAAGTCCACTGTCAGCCTCTGTCAGCTCGCCTCTGGCTGCCGTCTGTTTTTATTTACCATACATTTCAGAGTAAACACATTTCACGTCACATAAACAACATGAAGGATGAATGACACCTTTGCCAGGTAGCGATCAGACACAGAGTTATTTACACTGTGGGTAGAAATGGAGAAGGTAAAGCGTTAGTCCTCTTCGCAGTTTGTAGGGCATGCTCCTAAGCTTAAAGACAGAGAAAGTGCCCAATCCTTTGCGCTCAGTAAGTTTCATTGTTGGGCGTTGTGTCAACTCTGGCCTTCCCGGTTGGAGTCCTAAAGGGGTAAGGGATAAAGTGCTGTAGACAAAATGAGAGAGAGAGAGAGAGGGGTAGACAGAGAGAGACTGAGACAGCGAGAGAAAGAGAGAGAGAGAGGGGGGTAGACAGAGACAGTGAGAAAGAAAGAGGCAGAGAGAAAGAGAGAGAGAGAGACAGAGAGAAAGAGAGAGAGAGAGAGAGAGAGAGAGAGACAGAGACCACCCACCCCACCATCAAATGTTAAAATGGATCCAAAAAGACAACACTTCCAGTACAAGAAAAAAAACGAAAGAATAAAAACGTCTCAATGATTTTCTTCAATGTGACAGAGCGTCTATTTGTGGAGAGTTTCCTTGTATTCAGGCAGACTACAGAGTAACACTGAGGACTCTCTCTCTCCCACGGGCACTCTAACTAAGGATAAACACTGTCATCTCTCTTTCTCTCCCTCATGCTTGCTCTCTCACCCAGCCACTCTCCATTTCTCCCCTCTCATTCTGTCACTCTCTCCTTCTCTACCTCTCACTATTCTGCAACTCTCCATCTTTCACCTTCTTTTCCTTCTCATTTTCACCCCATCATGTAAGACAGCCCTGTGAGAGCTATCGCCACGCAGGTTTCCCATGTCTGTTTCATCTCCGTACTGAGCACCAGGCACCAGGCAGAATATACTGGAAGAGTCGAATTTCTTCAGTTCTATACGTTGAGATTATGTTCTTCAAAATATCTCAGAAGGTTTAAATTAGAGCCCGACGTTACGGTTTTAGACCTGAATCTCATGTTCTGCTTAATGAATTTGAACCGTTTAATTTAAAACGTGTCTTGATCAACCTTAGAAAGAGCCTTTCGTTTCACTGACCATTAAATGCCTCGTGACGGTCATTGGCAATGAGAGGAACAGAGTGTGTGTGTGTGTGTGTGTGTGTGTGTGTGTGTGTGTGTGTGTGTGTGTGTGTGTGTGTGTGTGTGTGTGTGTGTGTGTGTGTGCCAACATCAGATTGCTCTGTCTTTCTAAGAAGAGGGTCAGCCTGTATTTACCCTATACACATTAGCTAAAGTACAACTCAGCGCTCCGAGCAGGCGAAAGAGACAGACACAAACAGAGATCAGGAAGAAGAGTTTAGTGAGATGGAAAAGTACACAGGAAAATGGGTTAGTGAGGTTAGAGGAGCAGGAGCAGGACTGAGACCTTCCATAGAGGATGTATAGTGGGTTTCCAATATCATCAGTATTCACCCCCCCCCCCCACCCTGGGATTTTTTTCACATTTTTTGTTGCGACAAAGTGGGATCGAAATGGATTTAGTTGTGATTTTTAGTCATCGAGATCTACACAAAATACTCTATAATGTCAAACTGGGAAAAGAATTCTACAAATTTTAGCAAATTAATAAAAATGTTCTAACTAAAATATACAGTAGTTGTTTCAAAAGTATTCACCCTTTTTGTTTAGGCAAGCCAAAATTAGTTCAGGAGTAAAATGTTGCCTAACAAATCACATAGTAAGTTACATGGACTCACTCTGTGTGAAATAATAGGGGTTGACATGATTTTTGAATAACTAACCATTCCTCTGCCCCCGATATGTACAATATCTGTAAGGTCCCTCAGTCAAGTATTGTATTTTGAGCACAGATTCAAGACTAAGGAGCTTTTCGAAAGCCTAATAAAGCAGGACAGTGATTGGTAGATGGGTAACAATAACCAATCAGACATGAAATATTCCTTTAAGCATGATCAAGTTAATAATTAGGCTGTGGATGATGTATTAAACCAAGCAGATACATTAAAGATAGTCTTCCTTCTGAACTGAGCTGCAGTACAGGAAGGAAACTGCTTGGGGATGTCACTTCCCACAGTTGTGTCAAGTTGGCTGGATGTCTTTTGGTTGGTGGACTATTCTTGATATACACGGGAAAATGTTGAGCCTGAAAAACCCAGCAGCGTTGCAGTTCTTGACACAAACCGGTGCGCCTTGCAGCTACTACCATACCCTGTTCAAAGCCCCTTAAATCTTTTGTCTTGCCCCTTCCCCGTCTGAATGACACATAAACACAATCCATGTCTCAAGGTTTACGAATCCTTCTTTCACATGTCTCCTCCCCTTCATCTACACTGATTGAAGTGGATTTAACAAGTGGCATCAATACGGGATCATAGCTTCCACCTGGATTCACCTGGTCAGTCTGTGTCATGGAAAGAGCAGGTGTTCTTAATGTGTTGTACGCTCAGTGTATATTAGTGTTTTATATTTCATTAATAAAATAAAATGTTATAATTGTTCACCTACTTTGACATTACAGAATATTTTCTGTAGATCATTGACAAAAAAATCACAATCAAATTCATTTCAATCCTGCTTTGTAACGCAACAACGTGAACAAATATAAAGGGGGTGAGCACTTATGATACCTACACTCTTAGAAGGGTTCCAAAAGGGTTCTCCTGCTTTGATCTGAAGAACCGTTTTTGGAAGACATTGATTCTTTGTAAGGCAAAGGGTTCTACCTAGAAGCTTTAACATCGTAAGAACCGTTTTTGGAAGAAAGAGTTCTTGGATTATTCTTTGGAATGCAAGAAGGGTTCTTTGAAAAGCAAGAGGTGTTCTACATAGAACCTTATATAATATTTCCCAGCATGCTCTATTGCAGGATTATTTTCAGAATTGATTGTTTTAATGTGTTTTTACATGTACATTGATTGGTTGATAGATTTTATGCTACACAAAACTAAATAACATAATTTGTTTTTAACTAAACCAATCTTTTAGGAAATGCACCTGTTACTTATTACACCCATTACTGAGACAGTTGTTCCAGTTTGAATACTGAGTCTAACCAATGACCTAATCTTCCCTACCCTGGAAGTCATTCTGAATGCAGATTGTGGATGATAAAAAAATTCCACTGGTTGGAAATCCTGACTCTGTCTGGATTTGAATTACACTTAACTTTACACATCACTTTTATAGAGGTTTCTAGGTAGAACCATATAAAGAGGGTTCTATGAAGAACCTTACATGGATGGTTCTAGATAGAACCCTCTACAAAGGGTTCTACCTGGCACCAAAAAGGGTTCCCTAATAGGAGAAAAAACAAAGAACCCTATATGGTTCTCCTTAGAACTTTTTTTCTAAGTGTGCAATGTGTATTCAGTGTAGGTCAGTGTGGGTCAGTGTGGGTCAGTATTGGTCAGTGTGTGTCCGTGTGGGTCCATGTGGTTCAGTATTGGTCAGTGTGGGTCCGTGTGGGTCCGTATGGGTCCGTGTGTGTTCGTGTGGGTCCGTGTGGTTCAGTGTGGGTCAGTGTGGGTCCGTGTGGTTCAGTGTGGGTCCGTGTGGTTCAGTGTGGGTCAGTGTGGCTCAGTGTGGGTCAGCTGGTACCAGGATACTACGCGAGGTGACATCCCTATGCTTCTATTTTCATACGGCGAAATCGAGAAAACACACACTCTACCTCTCCCTCTGCACACACAGCCGGGCCCACACTCCACTATTGAAAAACAAATAGCAGGCATCACCTTAGACAGCTCAGACGCAGCAGAAGGACCCTGAGGGCAAGGGTGCGAGGGTGGGCAGAGATGGATAGAGAGGGAAAAGGGCAAAGGCATTTAGAGCAAGGAGCCTCACTGACAGGACTGTCCTCACTGATACACATCAGCACTCTAATGCTTTTTATCGCTCTACCTTCTCTCTTTGTTTCACACTATCTCTGCAGATTTCTCTATTCTTTCTCTATTGTGTCTCCTTTCTTTCTTTCGTATTTCTTGTCTCTCTATCCCTCTCTCTGTCTGGGGTTTTGGGAAATCCCTGTCCTACACAGGAAAATACACAGAGGGCACAAAACATGAACACAAAAGATTGGAGTGTCTTTGAACGGGGTATGGTAGTAGTTGCCAGGCGCACCGGTTTGTGTCAAGGACTGTAACACTGCTGGGTTTTTCACGCTCAACAGGTTCCAATGTGTATCGAGACTTGTCCACCACCCAAAGGACATAAAGCCAACATGACACAACTGTGGGAAGCATTGGAGTCAACATGTAATATTAGGAAGGTGTTCCCAATGTTTTGTACACTCAGTGTAGTCTCCATGTTTATTCTCTAGAAGTACACAGGGAACCTCAAGACTCATTACTTTATTATACACAGTGAGTGGACAACAAAGAGACGGAAGAGTGGAGCAAAACAAAGAATAGAAAGAAGAAGGAAAGAGAATAAAAAGCAGAAGATGGGGTGAGGTTAGCGGAAGACGATTGGAAGAAGACAAAGGGAATAGAATTCCCCTGCAGCTGAAATATTCATACTCTTCCTATAATCTTGTAATGGGTATTATTTTCTATTTCCGTTACACACACACACACACACACACACACACACACACACACACACACACACACGTTTCCTGGTCCCTCCTTACATCCAAGCCCAGCATCGGCTAAATTTGGACTCCTCCTTAAATAAGGCGATAACCGGGGGGAAAAATGGAGTTGCCCAGAGATACGCTTCCAGGCTGCTTCTCTCCAAAAATACCCCTCCATCTCTGGAGCATTGTGACTATCTACAGCCTAGTGCTGCTGGGATCCAGCTAGGGTTTCGCTCGAATCCCACTCAAAAGACGCAACCCAACTTACAAATGAAAGCCACTAAAATAAAAAGGCCATCGTGTTACATCAAGGCCGACATCGAAAGGAAAGCAATCGGCGCGCTAAACAGCTGACCTGTAAACGCAAACACTGACAGACACGTCAACAGATTGAAACGAAAGGCGTAAATCAGGTATGATATTGCGTACGTTCAACGAGGACGCATGGCAAATAAAAGCCAACTCGACCAAACGATGGCAAAATGAGGAAGTACAAAGTACTCTCTCCCACCCCCTTGGCCTCCCCTGCCACCCCACAGCCCAACCAGCCAGCCTGTCACTCACATGCAGACCAGAGACCAGTGTTTATTCCCCAGTTATAATGCTGAGTCATGCTGTTATGCAGCCTGCCTGTTGCCCACCAGCAAACAATTCAAATCCCTGGTTGTTCAAACCAGAGTTATCTGATAAAAACCATCGCTGTTAATTATACTGCTTTTTTTCTCTCTTTCACACACAACCCTCCTCCTCTTCCCTCGCTCCTCTCCTTTTCTCTTTCTCTCTCTCATTCTATCGTCTCTGTCTCTCTCACTCACCCGTTTCTCTTCCCAACACTCCTCCAGCCTGTCTTTGCCCTTCTCTTCATGGCACTTACCCACTCTCCCTCCTCCTTTCGTGGTGTGTTGTGTGTCCTCTCAGAGTCCCCCAGTCTCACCTCCGGGACGATGTCATGGCTGATGTGACCACTAGTTAGCAGTAGTAGATGTTCAATCTCTTAGAAAGTCAAAGTGCACCCTATGTATATTTGGTCAGTGCTGTAGGATTGTACAGAACACGCCTTACCAGCAATAAAAATGTATTTGTGTTTGAGGCCATGGGGCTATCCCTCTCTCCCTCTCTCCCTCTCTCCCTCTCTCCCCAGGTCTCACCGTGATGGGAGATGGCAGGAAGGCAGAGGTAGATCGATGCCTTACGGCCCCAGCCGCTCAGCAGTTACACACGCAGTAATGCAGTAATGTACTTCATAAATATCGTCTCGAGAGCCGGAATGGCGGATATAAATTATCCAACCGTGTCTAGTAGAGGAGGAGGAGTTCAACGAGGGTCGTTGGGGCCCATCGTTGTGGCTGTGAGTTACTCTTGACAGCAGGGGTGTCAAACTCATTCCATGGAGGGCCTGGTGTCTGCTGGTTTTTGGTTGTTCCTTTCCATTGAGACAGACCACCAGGTGAGGGGAGTTCCTTACTAATTAGTGACCTTAATTCATCAATCAAGTACAAGGGAGCAGCGAAAAGCCGCAGGCACTCGGCCCTCCGTGGAATGAGTCTGACACGTGTTCTACAGGGTTCAAGACGGGACATTTTGGTGTCAAGGTAAGAGAACTCTGTGCACTAAATAAAATGGATAGAACCAAATACAGTGCAATGAGAGTGTGTGTGCCCGATGGAGTGTTTGTGTGTTTGTGAAGCTACAGCTGTGGAGTATTGATCTCTGAGCAGAGTGAAATGGCCTGCTCATTGGTTGGTTGGAGATGCAGTGGACTAAGGGCCTCTAGTGTTTATGACTCCTCTAGTCACATCTGACTCCTCTCATCTCCGCCGTCACGCTTACTGCTCGTCTCTAGGCTCAAGGCCGTAAAGTGTGTGTGTGTGTTTGTGTGCGTGCATGTGTGTGAGTGTGTGTGTACCCTGTCCTTTTTTTGCACTAAATAAATAGAAATGAGAAACTGAATTAATTAATCAAATTCAGATCTATTTTATATATAATTTTTAATAGGTTCAGATTTCAAATGGAAGGCTGTAAGCTTACTGTAAGCTAATGCACAAACTGCAAATACTGATTAAAATATTTGGAGTATGTGTTTTGGATAACCCGTTTGATAACCCATTGATCCCCCCCCCCCCCACCCACTCAGTTAATGGGAAGGCATGTAGACGTCACTCGGTTTAATATATGAGTCATGCTAATGTGTGTGGTATTTATGGTAACAGGCCAACTTCATACATAGAAATAGGAAGAGAGAGACATATAGAGGCCTACATACAAATGTCATCTACATCTGCATTGCTTGCTGTTTGGGGTTTTAGGCTGGGTTTCTGTATAAGCACTTTGTGACATCGGCTGATGAAAAAAGGGCTTTATAGATACATTTGATTGATTGATTGATTGATTGAAATAGATAAGCACTGGCCTCCCGAGTGGCGCAGTGGTCTAAGGCACTGCATCGCAGTGTTAGCTGTGCCACTAGAGATTCTGGGTTCGAGTCCAGGCTCTGTCGCAGCCAGCCGCAACTGGGAGACCAATGGGGCGGCGGCAATTGGCCCAGTGTCGTCCGGGTTAGGGAGGGTTTGGCTGGCAGGGATATCCTTGTCTCATCGCGCACTAGGAACTCCTTTGGCGGGCTGGGTGCAGTGCATGCTGACACGGTTGCCAGGTGTACAGTGTTTCCTCCGACACATTGGTGCGGCTGGCTTCTGGGTTGGATGTGCATTGTGTCAAGAAGCAGTGTGGCTTGGTTGTGTTTTGGAGGATGCATGGCTCTCGACCTTTGCCTCTCCTGAGTCCGTACGGGAGTTGCAGCGATGAGACAAGACTGTAACTACCAATTGGGGAGAAAAAAGGGGGTGAATTAAAACACTGAATTAGTGACTTCTTCTCCAGAACAGAGAAACTTTGACAGATCCTTTTAAGATCAAATATAACATTACACCAGCTGCTGCTTCCATCTTGCTGCTTCCAAGTGCTGTGCTCCCGGAAGGGGGATTCTGAGTTGTTTCTCATTGTTAAGCGATTTTAAGGTAAAGAGTATTGCTTGTGGTGTGCTGTGGCAACTTGGTGGCCAACCAGCTACAACACATTGTGTTTGGATTGCATTTCATGCTGTGTACTCTTAAAGCAGAAAGCTACGTTTTACATTTGCCTAGAGCTTTAGTATTTAATAGTTGTACTTATTGTGATTAACTTTACAACTTTTATGACGCTTCCTCACGTTTGTTGTGCTAGTGTGTTGTGTATTCACTGAACCTAACCTGAGTGCTGTGTATTCACTGAACCTAACCTGAGTGCTGTGTATTCACTGAACCTAACCTGAGTGCTGTGTATTCACTGAACCTAACCTGAGTGTTGTGTATTCACTGAACCTAACCTGAGTGCTGTGTATTCACTGAACCTAACCTGAGTATTGTGTATTCACTGAACCTAACCTGAGAGCTGTGTATTCACTGAACCTAACCTGAGTGCTGTGTATTCACTGAACCTAACCTGAGTGCTGTGTATTCACTGAACCTAACCTGAGTGTTGTGTATTCACTGAACCTAACCTGAGTGCTGTGTATTCACAGAACCTAACCTGAGTGCTGTGTATTCACTGAACCTAACCTGAGTGCTGTGTATTCACTGAACCTAACCTGAGTGTTGTGTATTCACTGAACCTAACCTGAGTGCTGTGTATTCACTGAACCTAACCTGAGTGTTGTGTATTCACTGAACCTAACCTGAGTGCTGTGTATTCCCTGAAACTAACCTGAGTGCTGTGTATTCACTGAACCTAACCTGAGTGCTGTGTATTCACTGAACCTAACCTGAGTGTTGTGTATTCACTGAACCTAACCTGAGTGCTGTGTATTCCCTGAAACTAACCTGAGTGCTGTGTATTCCCTGAAACTAACCTGAGTGCTGTGTATTCCCTGGAACTCTAGAAGTGTGCTGTGTTATACCTATTTTACTTTGTGTATCTGACCCACGTGACTTAAATGCAATACGTCTACTTGTGCATAGTATTTTTGGGCTCCTGATTCCTTTTTATTGATACTGTAATAACCGTGTAATAGCCGTGTAATAAACTACATATTTCGTAATTGTGGCAGTTCAAGTCTACATTGGCTCTTGCAACCTGTGGGCATTACGTGTGTAAGCGTGAGTTAGGCAGAGAGTCTCATCCCTGCCATCTTAACCAAACATGAAGGGTAGTGACCCCAGAGAGCGCTTTCTAATGAAGTCTCCCTCAGCTGACTAACATTTATCCCGAGCCCCAGACAATTCAGAGAAGAGACAAGCCACCCACAGCTATGCATTCCAGAAACGTACAGCCTTCCGTCTGACGACAACGAAGATGCCAACTGCTTGGAGAATCTTCTTCATTCTGTGAGTCATCAATCGGAAGTAAAGCTACTGAACAATCTGAGGTTCATTTCGGAGAAAGAAATATCTCGCGGATATCGTTTGTCATATGGTCTGTCAGCTTTAATGAGGTTGTATGTTAACAAACTAGCCATTTCTTTGGTCATAATGTTCTGTAAAAACCCTGGCGAGAAAAGGGTAAACAGGCGTATGGGACGTTATGTGGAACAGAAAAATAGAAAAGAAATAGGCCAGGGGTAATCAAATACTATTTATTTTTTATTTTTATTTAACCTTTATTTAACTAGGCAAGTCTATTTGAGAAGGTCCAGTCACACAAATGTCCTAGGAGGCAAAGGTCTGGATGGATAATGTCATTTATCGGCGTAGTAACAAACCCCCACCTCGCAACTCATGCAACACCAAACTGTTCACGTCACTCTTGTTGGCCGAGAGAGAACAAAAATTCCACAAATGCCATGGAGCAAAGGGAAAAGCTGGCCGTTTTGAAGCTCATTTCCTGCTATTCTACACATTGTCCATGTCTTACGTGTGTTCATTTGATCGTAGGAGCCGAATCGAGACCGAGCGCCGTGCTTGCCATGCTCTACCAACTGAGCCACACAGAACCACATCCCAGGATCTCATCCCGTTATTTCCTTTTATTGATCCCTTTGACATGACATCGGCATCGTTACTTCCTGTAATTAACCGAAACAGGTCACATAACTGGCCAGTGGAAATAAAAATGCATGTCCCCTTCTTTTCGCTGAAGAAAATAAATACATGAAATGAGAACGAAACTTGCGCTTAACTTGAAATGTGTATAGTACGCCTTCCATTGGCTAGCAGTGACAGAGTGGGCATACTGTATGACCGTGACAACAAATAGTTTCACAGACTTGGGTAAAAGATTTCTGAAAAATACAAAGCAATGTTTATACCGCCCTGGAAGATTGCTAGTGCAGAGCCAAACGCTGTTCAGTTTGACCGGTTTGTTTATGGGGTTGCTGTGTATAAAATACTGTACATATTGCTGCTGGTTCCCTGGCAACCGTTGTGTGATTGAACACTGCTTTGAAAAAAACAGCCTACTGCACCTTCAAGAGAAGCAAACGTGAGGGACAACAGTTGTATGGTGATTTTGGGTTTACTTTACAGCTAGCTTTCCATTGGTCCCTCCCTCTTTCCAAACATAAGAACAACCATTTTGAACATAACATAAACCGGACAGCTTAAAAGGAAATGAATCGCTTTGAAAGTCCAAGTGACTGACCACCTGGGGCCAGAAACAGTCCCAAATACTGTACAGTAGTACTCACTCAACACATTGTAGCATGAGAGGAGACAGTCAAGGCTTCCCCATTCACAGCAAACTAACAAGCCTGCTGGCGTTCCTGTCGAAAGAAATGCGTCTCTCCGTCCCTGTCTGAAGGCGTTATGTACGTGTGTCTGTCTGTGCTTCACTGGATGAGGACACACGGAGAGACTATCGGCTTTGTTGTCGTCTTCGGGCCAGTGTCAGACTCGTCGTGTGTGTGTGTGTGTGTGTGTGTGTGTGTGTGTGTGTGTGCGCGCGCGCACGTGTGTTTCTTTGGGCTCAGCAAATGATTCTGGAACAGTGCAGAAAATATTGTCTCCTCTCCTTATCAAATGAAATGCAGATAGAAAATAGAACACAAAATACCCTTATTCGGCATGCGAGGCCCAACACCGTCTGCTTGCGACAACCAATGAGTTTGTGAATGAATTAAACTCAGGCTGAACTAGAAAAGAGTTGAACTAGTAGAAATGGAGGGATTTGAATCAAAGCAGGGTGGAGGAGAATCAATACAGAGGAAGAAGAAGAGTCCTATCCTAAGTTGCTCCTGTCCTTTTGACCTTCTGTGAGTGACAGAGGGGGAGGAGAGGATAGAGGGATGGACTGATGTGGGGATGACGGTATGAGGGGTGGGGTCGCTTTGTTTCATAGACGATGTTATAGTTCATCCAAATTACAAAATGACATATTGATGTCCTTACCCTGTAAACAGTCGATGGACAAGGCATGACAGCAATCCATGCTGTGGTTTAATTCCAATGGCACTGTTTCTAAAGGCTAATGTTTTAGCATTTGTAGCACAAATCCTAATATCGGTACCATGACTTGAATGGGATTTGTGCTACAAATGCTAAATTATTAGCATTTAGAAACAGTGCCAGTGAAACTAAACCAAAGAATAGATTGCTGTCATACCTTGTCCATAGACTGTTTACAAGGTAAGGAAAGCAATGTGTCATTTTGTAATTTGGGTGAACTACCCCTTTAAGAGGGAGGTTGGGAGCGTTGGTTGGTATTGTGGGGGCGGGTGTGCTGTGTGCGTACAGTAGGTGAGTGTGTCAAAATGACACCGTTCTGTTTGAAGGTGTTGGTAAGTAGCTATTTCCCTCGAGGTGGTTGTTCCCCCTGAGGGTGTTGAGGGGCGTCAGGGTCATGTTTCAGGTCAAAGGTCGTAGGTCAGTTCTGCTCCAGGTCATCTGCCGTGGGTGTGTTGTAGCTCTGAAAGAGGGGCTGCATGAACAGCCCCAACGTCCCGGTGATGCACACAAACACAAATATCCACAGGAACAGCCGGTCAATCACCATGGCAACGTACTTCCAGTCCTCGATGACCTGTGGCAAAAAGAGCGGTACGCAATTTCAGATTCGGAAGACAACAGAAGCACAACAATATTGGGTCAAAACTATTGAAAGGGCTCTGAGTGAATAGACATACAAACTGTCAGAGATACAACATGATGTACTATATCCGCTGGAAATGTCACCTCAGCTCATATCGTCTCAAGGCTATTGCTCCTCACACACACACACACTCACTCACCCCCTCATCGTTATCCTCGATCTTCATCTTCTCGGCGACGTAGCGCACCCCGTCCACTGCCTCCTCCACATCTGCGTGACACTTCACCGTCATCCTCTTCCTGAACTCTGTGTTCTCCGACAGGTCGCTGATCTTCCAGCCGTACCGCTTGGCCGACTCCTCATTCACATAGAAGGAGTCAGCCCCGCCCATCCCAGACCCCCCTGCCACCCCCACCCCCCCCCGCGGCCGGGGCCCCGTCTCTCAGCTTCAGGTCGGAGTAGGAACGCTGCCGGTGCTTCTGGCGGAACCTCTCCCGGATGTTGGAGCTGCCTGGCCGACGCATGAACAAGAAGGAGGGGAGGCGGTGCAGGAAGAGGCGTTTGACCCAGCGGGGCATGGTGTGTGTGGAGGGCGTGCGGTGGTGCACGTTGAGCACACACACACTGGTGACGATGGAGAAGGTGACCAGCACCATGGCAAACATCAGATACTTCCCTATGAGAGGGACAGCTAGGGACGTGGGCGGGACGATCTTGGAGATCAGCAGCAGGAACACAGTGAGGGCCAGGAGGACCGAGATGCAGAGAGTCATCTTCTCCCCACAGTCAGACGGCAGGTAGAACACTAAGATAGCCAGAGAGGTGATCAGCACACAGGGGATGATTAGATTGATGGTGTAGAACAGTGGCTTGCGCTTGATGATGAAGTCATAGGTGATATCCAGGTAGGTGATGTCAGAGGGGTCTTCGTTCTTGCGCCCCGGCAGGGACACGATGTCCCACTCGCCGCTGGGCTTGAAGTCGTCGCGGCTGGCGAAGTCGCTGAGCAGGATCAGGTCGATCTCCGTGTGGTCGTAGGTCCAGGACCGGAATTTGAGCGTGCAGTTCTGTTGGTCGAAGGGGAAGTCGCGGACCTCGATCTTGCAGGCCGACTTGTAGATGGCGGGGGGCAGCCAGTAGACCTCTCCGTTGTTGGAGACCACCGTGTTGGAGTAGAAGGACACCTCATAGTTCCCATCCGCACTGAGGTGAAGAGAAGACAGAACGGAGTCAGAGCCAGGACATGTACACAAACACATATTACTAGGATACTTTTTTTAAATACACTGAACTTGCACTTGACCCCCCCCCCCAACTCCCCTTCTAGCTCTGACTCTACTGATAGCTACGTTATTGAGGAAAAATGTACTTTCGATGCCTGTGATATGTGGTTGTCCCACCTAGCGATCTGATAACGAGCGCACTAACCGTAAGGCGCTCTGGATACGAGCGTCTGCTAAATGACTGAAGGGTCAATGTAAAAGGAGACCTGGTAGCTCCTATCAGCATTAAAAGACAGAAGAGCACGGGGAGAGAGAGAGAGGAGAGGGGTCAGAGATACCGCACAGATACAGGCGTAGAAGCCGTCTGTTCAACACACACAATGAAACACACAGGTGAACAGTACCCACTAAAACACAGACCACTCAAAAAGACCAAAGGAACGCAAAGTTGAGAGAACGGTTGGGAGGGTGGATGCCAGCGTTAGATTAAGATGCACACGGAAAGAGAGAGAGAGATGTTAAATGGTGTTGTTGACTGGGCATTTGGGTTGTTGTGCTTGGGGACAAGGGACAAAGGCGGGGACAGGGGGGCACTGCGTCAGACACACCCCCTGTCACAGGACAGGCCTGAATCTGCGAAGGTTTCGATTTTAGATTCTCACAAGGCTGCAGGTGTTGCATTATACATTAAAGTGTTGTCAATTATAGAGCAGGTCAGGAGGAATCAAGCCATCACACTGCTCTGCTCCTAACAACACACACACACACACACACTCACACACACACAAACCCGATGCTCCTCTAAAGTCTCCTCGTGTTCTAAATATGCAGAAAAGTCTCTATATAGCTCTATACACAAACAACTATAGATCTATACACAAACAACTATAGCTCTATACACAAACAACTATAGCTCTATACACAAACAACTATAGATCTATACACAAACAACTATAGATCTATCCACAAACAACTATAGCTCTATACACAAACAACTATAGCTCTATACACAAACAACTATAGCTCTATACACAAACAACTATAGCTCTATACACAAACAACTATAGCTCTATACACAAACAACTATAGCTCTATACACAAACAACTATAGCTCTATACCCAAACAACTATAGCTCTATACCCAAACAACTACAGCTCTATTCCTAAAAAACTATATCTCTATACCCAAACAACTAGCTCTATACCCAAACAACTATATCTCTATACCCAAACAACTAGCTCTATACCCAAACAACTAGCTCTATACCCAAACATCTAGCACTATACCCAAACAACTATAGATCTACACCCAAAAAACTTTATCTCTATACAACTATAGCTCTATACTAAAACAACTATAGCTCTATACCCAAAACTATATCTCTATACCCAAACAGCTATATCTCTGTACCTAAACAATTATAGCTCTATACGCAAACAACTATAGCTCTATACATAAACAACTATAGCTCTATACACAAACAACTATAGCTCTATACATAAACAACTATAGCTCTATACCCTTACGACTGTAGCTCTACACCCAAACAACTAGCTCAATGCCCAAACAACTACCTCTATACCCAAACAACTATAGCTTTATACCTAAACAACTCTATCTCTATACTTAAACAACTATAGCTCTATACCCAAACAAGTATAGCTCTATACATAAACAGCTATAGCTCTATACCCAAACAACTGTAGCTCTATACCCAAACAACTATATTTCTATACCTAAACAACTATAGTTCTATAACCAAACAACTATAGCTCTATACCCAAACAACTATAGTTCTATACCCAAACAACTATTGCTCTATACCCAAACAACTAAAGCTCTACACCCAAACAACTATAGCTCTACACCCAAACAACTATATCTCTATAACCAAACAGCTATAGCTCTATACCCAAACAACTGTAGCTCTATACCCAAACAACTATATTTCTATACCTAAACAACTATAGTTCTATACCCAAACAACTATAGTTCTATACCCAAACAACTATATTTCTATACCTAAACAACTATAGTTCTATACCCAAACAACTATAGTTCTATACCCAAACAACTATAGCTAAATACACAAACAACTATAGTTCTATACACAAACAACTATAGCTCGATACCCAAACAACTATAGTTCTATACACAAACAACTATAGCTCTATACCCAAACAACTATAGCTCTATACCCAAACAACTATAGCTATATACACAAACAACTATAGTTCTATACACAAACAACTATAGCTCTATACACAAACAACTATAGCTCTATACCCAAACAACTATAGCTCTATACCCAAACAACTATAGCTCTATACCCAAACAACTATAGCTCTATATCCAAACAACTCTATTTTTTCACTTTGACAAGCCAAATGCAACATCAAATCCAACCCAATCTAATCAATAGAAATGCTATGTCACTTCCATTTTTCACATGATGCTTCACAACATTGAAAAAAAATTGCATTATGTCCACTATAGAGTCTAAAGGCCAGACACACTAGCTCAGGACAGAACTGCCATGACGGTGGTGTTGAGTATGCTGAGTGTGAAACAGGTGAGGCAATGACCTTTTCTGTCTCTAAATAAACACACACAGCCACCTGACCTGGCCCGTGATCACACTCATCACACAGGCATTTCATAATCCAAATCTCCTCTCTACAGATTTCACAGTGCACATCTGTCCCCTCTCTCTAAGCCCTCATATCTGTCTCCTGTTCCTGCCCTTCAAATTGTTATAGTAAGCGCATCTTTACTTTAGCTGCTGCTATTACCACCTACACCTTTCTCATGATGGGACTGTAAGCCCACACTTCAATCAAGGTGTTACCAAGCTTTTCCTTTCACTCATTATCCTGATGGCAAGTGACAAGTAGGAGGAGAGTATTCAGGGACGATATCACTTTAATGATTGCTAGATAGTTTGTGTCTACGTATTTATATGTAGACTACGTGTGCCTTTTTAAAATGGATGTAGTTCTGTCCTTGTCTATTAACGTTCTGTATTTGTCACACCCTGATCTGTTTCACCTGTCTTTGTGCTTGTCTGCACCCCCCTCCAGGTGTCGCCCATCTTCCCCATTATCCCCTGTGTATTTATACCTGTGTTCTCTGTTTGTCTGTTGCCAGTTCATTTTGTTTCATGAAACCTACCAGCGTTTGTTCCCCTGCTCCTGTCTGTTCTTGCTCCTGTTTTCTAGTCCTTCCCGGTTTTGACCGTTCTGCTTGCCCTGACCCTGACCCTGCCTGCCGTTCTATACCTTGCCCCACCTCACTGAATTATTGACCCCTGCCTGCCCTGACCCTGAGACTGCATGCTGTTCTGGGCCCTTTGCACCCTCTCTGGATTTTTGACACCTGCCTGCCTTTGACCTGTCTTTTGCCTGTCCCTGTATTAGAAATAAACGTTTGTTTCTTCGACACTGTCTGCATCTGGGTCATACCTGAAACGTGATAGTACGAACTGGCCATGACTGACCCAGCAGACTCGGACCAGCTCCGCAACGCCCTCTCCTCCCAAGGAGCCACCATTGGAAGGTACAAGGAGTTGCTCCGTGGTCTCATGGAAGGGTTCCAGACCTTGGCCAAACGACATGACCGAGCGTTTAACACATTGCTGGAGCAATTCCGTGGGTTGTCTGTTAGGCAGCCTACCACAGTTGTGATCTCCCAGCCTACCCCAGTGTCCCGAGAACCCCGCTTACGTCCTCCGGTGCGCTACGCTGGAGATTCCGGAACCTGCCGTGATTTTCTCTCTCAGTGCTCCCTCATTTTTGAGGTGCAGCCTTCTTCGTTCCCCTCGGACCGCTCGAGGATAGCGTACATCATAACACTGATGTCCGGGAGGGCACTCGCCTGAGCCACGGCAGTATGGGAGCAACAATCCGCTGTCTGCCTCAGTCTGGAGGAGTTTGTGGAGGAGGTTCGGAAGGTGTTTGATTTTCCATTGTCTGGGAGAGAGACTGCTCGGAAGCTGCTCTAGCTACGTCAAGACTCCCGTAGTGTGGCAGACTACGCGGTGGATTTCCGCACGTTGGCAGCTGAGAGTGCTTGGAACACAGAAGCGTTGTTCGACATGTTCCTACTCGGGGTATCAGTGGAAGTAAAGGACGAGCTTGCAGCCAGGGAACTACCGACGGATCTCGACTCGCTCATCACCTTGACCATTCGGATTGATGGGCAACCTTGGGAACGAAGGAAAGAGAGGAGATTCGATTTCACTCGCTCGGCTCCGTTGCCGAGAGAACCCGAGGCTACCTGAGTTCCACCGAGAGTCTCCGAAGACTGCCGATTCACCCCTTCCCGAGCCCATGCAACTAGGCAGAGCTAGGCTGTCTCCAGCTGAACGGCTATAAAGATTTCACACTAAGAGCTGACTGTATTGCGGGACAACTGGTGATTTCGTCTCCACCTGTCCACTAAAAGACCAGGCTTACCGGTAGGAGCGAATACTCTGGTGGGCCATACGGAGAACCTTTTCTCTCCCTTTACTCGCATCCCTTTTCATGCCATGTTGCTGTGGGGGAACCAGTTGAAATCTCTCCGGGTACTCATCGACTCTGGGGCCGATGAGAGCTTTATGGACGCAACCCTGGCTTCCGAGCTGAATATCCCCACTCAGCCCCTCTCCATTCCCATGGACGTTAGAGCGCTGGCCAGGCACTCTATGGGCCGTGTCACCCACAATACCATCCCTATCAAACTACGCCTGTCAGGGAACCACAGCGAGACGATCCAGTTCCTGCTCATTAAGTCTCCTCAGGTTCCCGTGGAATTGGGATTCTCCTGGCTCCAGCGATACAATCCCCTCATTGACTGGTCTGCCGGTGCCATCATGGGCTGGAGCCCGTTCTGCTACACCCATTGCCTGAAGTCAGCACAGCCTGCCACGAGACTTCTTCCTGGGGGCTCAGAAGTTTCCCCGGACCTCTCCGTCATTCCCGCGGAGTACCAGGACCTCCGGCAGATGTTTAGTAAGGCCCGGGTCACCGCTGCACCGACCATATGACTGTGGGTTTGACCTTCTCCCAGGCACCACTCCGCCCCGGGGACGACTGTACTCTCTGTCGGGTCCAGAGACCAAGGCTATGGAGACCTACATTGAGGACTCCCAAGTTGCTGGGTTCATCCGTCCTTCTGCCTCCCCCGCTGGCGAAGGGTTCTTCTTTGTGGAGAAGAAGGACAAAACCCTGCGCCCGTGCATCAACTGCTGAGGTCTCAACGACATCACAGTGAAGAACCATTACCTGCTACCTCTCATCTCCTCGCCCTCGAGCCACTCCTGGGGGCCAAGCTGGATCTACGGAACGCCTACCACCTGGTGCGAATACGGGAAGGGGACGAGTGGAAGACGGCCTTCAACATGGCCAGCGATCACTACGAGTATCTGGTCATGCCATTTGGCCTTATCAACACCCCTGCTGTGTTCCAGGCTCGGGATAATGATGTTCTCTGTGACATGTTGAACCGGTTTGTCTTCATCTACCTCGATGACATCCTCATCTTCTCCCGCTCCACCCAAGAAGACGTGCTCCACATCCGACAGGTTCTCCAATGCCTGCTAGAGAACCAGCTTTTTGTAAAAGCAGAGAAGTGCAAATTCCATCACTCCAACATCCCCTTTCTGGGTCACATCATCGATGCAGGGAGTGTACAGATGGATCCTGGGAAGATGAGAGTGGTGGGGGATTGGACCCAGCCTACGTCCAGAGTACAGCTGCAATGTTTCCAGGGCTTCTCCAACATTTATCGCCGCCTTATCCGGGGCTACAGCACCCTGGCTTCCACCCTGTCTGCACTCACCTCTCCCAAGGTTCCGTTCACGTGGTCCCCAGCTGCTGACCGGACGTTTCGGGATCTCAAGCACCGCTTCACCACAGCTCCCATCTTGGTTCATCCTGACCCGTCCCGCCAGTTCGTGGTGGAGGCCGATGCTTCGGATGTCGGAGTGGGGGCTGTCCTGTCCCAGCTGTCTGCCCTGGACCTCAAGTTACATCCCTGCGCCTTCTTCTCCCCCCGCCTCAACGCTACGGAGAGGAACTACGATGTGGGGAATCGTGAGCTTCTCGTGGTGAAGATGGCGTTGGAGGAGTGGAGGCACTGGCTGGAGGGGGCGGAACATCCTTTCATTGTGTAGACCGACCACAAGAACCTGGAATATCACACCGCCATGCACCTCAATTCCAGGCAAGCTAGGTGGGCCCTACTGTTCACCCGGTTCAACTTCTCCCTCTCATACTGGCTGGGATCCAAGCATGTCAAGCAGGATCCGCTGTCACGCCACTATAGCCCCACGGCTACTACCCCGGAACCTGTAACCATCCTTCCCACCTCGTGCCTGGCGACGGCACTCAGCTGGGGAATAGGGAAGCATGTTCGTGAGGCACAGCATTCCCAGACAAACCGCGGGGAGGGCCCAGATAACCGGATGTTCGTTCCTGACAGGGTCCGCTCCTCGGTCCTGGAGTAGGTCCACTCCTCCAAGGCTTGCCTGCCACCCATGCTCCCATCGGACCCTGGCTTTTGTGTGACAACGCTTTTGGTGGCCTACCATGGTTCCTGATGTCTCCGCATTCATCGCTGCTTGCACGGTCTGTGAATAAAACAAGACTCCTCTGCAAGCTCCGGCTGGTCTCCTCCAACATCTGCCTATCCCTCACCGTCCCTGGTCTCACATCTCCCTGAACTTTGTCACGTGTCTCCCCCCGTCTGATGGCAACACCGCCATCCTGACCGTAGTGGATCGGTTTTCCAAAGCCGCCCATTTCATTTCTCTCCCCAAGCTACCCTCTGTCAAAGAGACAGCCCAGCTCATGGTGCAGTATCTCTTCCGGATCCATGGACTGCCAGTAGACATGGTCTCTGACCAGGGTCCTCAGTTCTTGTCCCGGTTATGGAAGGCGTTCTGCTCCCTCATTGGGTCGTCGGCCAGCCTGTCCTCCGGGTTCCACACCCAGTCCAACGGCCAGTCAGTGCGAGCCAACCAGGACCTAGAAACTACTCTGCGCTGCCTGGTCTCCGCCAACCCCACCACCTGGAGCCAGCAACTAGTGTGGGTCAAATACGCCTGCAGCACCCTTCCTTGCTCTGCCACGGGTCTCCCGCCCTTTGAGTGTTCCCTGGGTTATATCAGCCCCCACTCTTCCCTGAGCAAGAAGAAGAGGTCGGCATACCTTCGACCCAGATGTTTGTCCGCCGCTGTCGTCGTACCTGGAGGAGAGCCCGGTCGAGCCTCCTCAAGACCACCTCCAGGTATCGACGACAAGCAGACCGCCATCCCACCTTCCATGTGTCCAGAGTTAAACCCATGTCTCACAGCCCTTTGTCTCCTGTTTCTGGGTCATACCTGAAACCTGTTAGTATTATGTCATGTTTCATGTTTTGTGTGGACCCCCGGAAGAGTAGCTGCTGCTTTTGCAACAGCTAATGGGGATCCTAATAAAATACCAAAAAACAACACTTGTATTGAGCGATTATATAGTTTGAGATGACTATAAACACATCCATAGTGTCTGAGCTATAGATATGGATCCTATTCACATAGCACACAGCTCACTCACTTGTTGTAGAGGACGATGTCAGGCAGCCAGATGTGTTGAGACGGGAGGCGGACCTTCTTTATGCCCTCATACTCTTCTGGGTCCCACACCAACCT
>NW_021822957.1:0-78688 GCF_901001165.1 Salmo trutta
ATTGTTACACCATGTAGGAGCAGTATAGACCTAGTCTGTTCATTATATACATCTACATGATGTATTGTACACCCTGAAATAGACAGTATAGACTAGTCTGTTCATTATATACATCTACATGATGTATTGTTACACCATGTAGGAGCAGTATAGATCTATCTGTTCATTTATCATATACATGATGTATGTTACACCATGTAGGAGCAGTACAGACCTAGTCTTTCATTATATACATCTACATGATGTACTGTTACACCATGTAGGAGCAGTAGAGCCTAGTCATGTTCATTATATACATCTACATGATGTATTGTTACTCCATGTAGGAGCAGTATAGACCTAGTCTGTTCATATACATCTACATGATGTATTGTTTGACTCCATGTAGGAGCAGTATAGACCTAGTCTGTTCATTATATACATCTACATGATGTATTGTTACACCATGTAGGATCAGTATAGACCTAGTCTGTTCATTATCTACATCTACATGATGTATTGTTACACCTGTAGAGCAGTATAGACCTAGTCTGTTCATTATACATCTACATGATGTATTGTTACACCATGTAGGAGCAGTATAGACCTAGTCTGTTCATTATATACATCTACATGATGTATTGTTACACCATGTAGGAGCAGTATAGACCTAGTCTGTTCATTATATACATCTACATGATGTATTGTTACACCAACAAAGCAGTATAGACCTACAGTAGCTGGCTACTTATTTAGATTTGGTTTGACTGAATGAAACTGTCTTAAATGTTCTGTAGTAAAAAAAAAAAATATTCGCACTAATCAATCACCACATTCAGGTCTTTGTATGTCTCAATATAATGGTATTATTTAATTAAATCCATGTAAAATAATCTTTGTCTGAAAATAAAATCTGATCCTCAAATGCGTTTCCCTCCAGTCAGCAGACGGCGATGTGCGTCTTTCAGGCGATGCTGCAGCGTGACGTATAATCTAGTGGACGGTTCTTCATAAACAGCTCGTCAACCACCTCGGTAGCTTGCTAGCCAACATAGCCGAAAGATTCAAGATATTTATACGCTTTCGGTCTATATTACCTACTGTGTTTTAGACACACTTCTGTCGTATCTACTTGTTAACCTATTTAATTTAATATTACGTTATTTTTTATTAGTCAGCTATAGTAGCTGGCTGGTTAAGTTAGCATTAGCCTAACCGCTAATGATAGCTAGCTAGCTAACATCCCCGAACATGAGCTCCCTAAACTACTCCCCTCCTGTTAGAGAAGAGGAGGTCTGCTGGACGGAGAAAGAAGCTCTGGGGCTGAACATTGTCGTGAAAGAGGAGAAGGAAGAGGAGGATGTTACAGTAAAACAAGAAGTAGAGGGTGAGGCTGTTACAGTGAAAGAAGAAGAGAAAGACGTTTCAGTTAAACAAGAGGAAGAAGAGGATGATGCTGTTTTTGGAGTGAAGAAGGAAGGAGAGATTACTGTCACATTGGAAGATGAAGAGGAGGAGACAGGAGATCTGAGTAACACCAGTAAGTACCGCCTTCAATTAGTTTTTAACTTTGGATATTCGGAGTTGGCTCGTCAATACCTCTTCAACGGAGGGTCCTGGGATGATGACTGATATGTCTAGAATCAGACGGCGTAGAGAACAAGCTACCCCTTGTTTTCTCCGTTCCGTTTCCAAAAAGTGACTTAATATATATTTGAGAAGGGTCTATCTGCTGACCGCAGACTGGGGGGCCACGGCATGTAGTGATTTTAATGTAGTGATGTTTTACTACACACCGTGACCCCCAATAGAGCCATGTGAGAGTTGGGTTGGCTACACCAAACATTATGGATATACTGACAAGATGTCTCTCCGTCCTGACAAGGGGAGTCGTTGTCCACAAAGCTGCACTGTGGGTTGTCTCGCTCCCGCCTATCCTGTCTTTGGATTGGTGGATACATCTTATTATTGTAATCTATTGTTTATATTCTATGAGGGTTGTTGACGTCAACCGCCTGTATTCAATGGAGAGAGATGCTAAGCTACTAGCATGAATATGCATAGCGATCTGGAGACAACTCCTATAGTGTTTTATCAAAGTTGTCGGTATGTCACGTGTCCACATAACAACTTAATCATTACGAAACTTCTGTTAATCATGAACCTCACGTAGCAATAAGCCATTCCTTGTGTTGTTGACCAAATTCACACTTTCCACATGGTTGATAATTGTTTCCACTTGGATACAACCTACTGTAACCTACTGGCATGACCTAGAGAGTTACAACCTACTGTAACCTACTGGCATGACCTAGAGAGTTACAACCTACTGTAACCTACTGGCATGACCTAGAGAGATACAACCTGCTGTAACCTACTGGCATGACCTAGAGAGTTACAACCTACTGTAACCTACTGGCATGACCTAGAGAGATACAACCTACTGTAGCCTACTGGCATGACCTAGAGAGTTACAACTACTAACCTCTGCATGAGCCGTAGAGCGTTACCACCTACTTTAACCTACTGGCATGACCTAGAGAGTTACAACCTACTGTAACCTACTGGCATGACCTAGAGAGATACAACCTACTGTAACCTACTGACATGACCTAGAGAGTTACAACCTACTGTAACCTACTGGCATGACCTAGAGAGTTACAACCTACTGTAGCTTACTGGCATGACCTAGAGAGTTACAACCTACTGTAACCTACTGGCATGACCTAGAGAGATACAACCTACTGTAGTCTACTGGCATGACCTAGAGAGTTACAACCTGCTGTAACCTACTGGTATGACCTAGAGAGTTACAACCTACTGTAACCTACTGACATGACCTAGAGAGATACAACCTACTGTAACCTACTGGCATGACCTAGAGAGTTACAACCTACTGTAGCCTACTGGCATGATCTAGAGAGTTACAACCTACTGTAGCCTACTGGCATGATCTAGAGAGTTACAACCTACTGTAGCTTACTGGCATGACCTAGAGAGTTACAACCTACTGTAGCCCACTGGCATGACCTAGAGAGATACAACCTACTGTAACCTACTGGCATGACCTAGAGAGATACAACCTACTGTAACCTACTGGCATGACCTAGAGAGATACAACCTACTGTAGCCTACTGACATGACCTAGAGAGATACAACCTACTGTAGCCTACTGGCTGGCATGACTTAGAGAGATACAACCTACTGTAGCCTACTGGCATGACCTAGAGAGATACAACCTACTGTAACCTACTGGCATGACCTAGAGAGTTACAACCTACTTTAACCTACTGGCATGACCTAGAGAGTTCCAACCTACTTTAACCTACTGGCATGACCTAGAGAGTTACAACCTACTGTAACCTACTGGCATGGCCTAGAGAGATACAACCTACTGTAACCTACTGACATGACCTAGAGAGTTACAACCTACTGTAACCTACTGACATGACCTAGAGAGTTACAACCTACTGTAACCTATTGGCATGACCTAGAGAGATACAACCTACTGTAACCTACTGGCATGACCTAGAGAGATATAACCTACTGTAGTCTACTGGCATGACCTAGAGAGGTACAACCTGCTGTAACCTACTGGTATGACCTAGAGAGTTACAACCTACTGTAACCTACTGACATGACCTAGAGAGATACAACCTACTGTAACCTACTGGCATGACCTAGAGAATTACAACCTACTGTAGCTTACTGGCATGACCTAGAGAGTTACAACCTACTGTAGCCCACTGGCATGACCTAGAGAGATACAACCTACTGTAACCTACTGGCATGACCTAGAGAGATACAACCTACTGTAACCTACTGGCATGACCTAGAGAGATACAACCTACTGTAGCCTACTGACATGACCTAGAGAGATACAACTACTGTAGCCTACTGGCTGGCATGACCTAGAGAGATACAACCTACTGTAGCCTACTGGCATGACTAGAGAGATACAACCTACTGTAGCCTACTGGCATGACCTAGAGAGTTACAACCTACTGTAACCTACTGGCATGACCTAGAGAGTTACAACCTACTGTAACCTACTGGCATGACCTAGAGAGTTACAACCTACTGTAACCTACTGGCATGACCTAGAGAGATACAACCACTGGTAAACTTTTTTTCACACTTTTATGGGGTATTGTGATGTCTTTGTGAGGTATTGTCTGAAATGCAGGTGTGAATGCATGTTGTTGTATGTTCTAGGGCTGTCCCAGATATTTAAAAAAAAATGTATTTTCTTTCACCAATTGATTGGTTGAATGTTATGACGTGTATTTTTCATAGACACACCCCATGTGTTTAATAAATCAACTGTATGTGTGGACTTGAACTGATGCTTCAAGCGTTTGATTAAATAATTAACACACAATGACTTTGGGAAGCCAGAGATCAATATAACCAGAAGAAAATAACCAATTCCCGACCTGCTGCTGGCCTTTGTAAATTCTGACGTTATGCTCCTGAAGTTTCCGGTAAAATAGGCAAACATATTCCATTTCCGTTTGATGTACCAATTTATCTGACCATTTCTACCGATCTGCGTGCCAGATATGAACGAGTTACAACACCTGTTTGGCCCCTCCCCTTCCTGGGTCAGTGAAGTGAGGTATTACATTTAAGGAACAAATCCAAGCCTCACGCTCATCACCTGTGGAAGGCAGGGCTTCCAGCGAGGCGTGGATTTAATAGTATGTTGTACCTAGTTTCCCTCCTTCAGGGAAACAGTAGTTATAGTCATAACATGTGGATTTAATAGTATGTTGTACCTAGTTTCCCTCCTTCAGGGAACAGTAGTTATAGTCATAACGTTAAGCTTGTCATATGATAAACTTAAATACTGGATCTTGCTGTCGGACAGATTTTTGTATTCAGGTCCTCTGAAATGCTCTCTAACTACGTAACATTTAGTGTCTCCTTATGTTACGCTGGGAAAAACAGTTTTCATGGCACAGAAATCCTAAATCATTTCAGAGTTTGCTAAATCCAATGGTTCTAACCAAGAGTCACCTTAACTTTATTGACAACACCCAAATGGATACTGTCATTAATGTGGATCTTCAATAATTACACATAATACTTAATACTGTAGCTGTTTAGTTACAGTCACATGTTCAACTATCATCAGCTGATCCAGGAAATAATTTCCGCATGCCAGTCAAATGTGCTTCTTCATTCATTACACCGGTAAAGACAGTTATGCCGTGCTCCATGTTGGATCCAACATCTCAAACAAATTTATGTTTATAATGTGTTATTGTCTACTTGATTTACAGTAGGGTCTCATTAGTCTGTCTGGACACAGAGATACTTAGCTCATAATATGTAGAGAACTGTTCCTTGATGGATAGTCTATTGCACAACACACAGAGATATTTTTCTTTATTCAGGACATTTAGAATGACAACACATTACAGAGTAGTCTAGTGGGATTATTCACAAAATTATCTGGTGATCAGGTTATGAAATGTCATGACAAAGCCAGTTTAGTTCCCATGTTTTACCTGAAATATTAAATGATTTATAGTCCTAGGTCTATGTTGTTGTTAGGTGAAGTTATGGGTCCTACACTAGGTCTATGTTATTGTTAGGTGATGTTATGTGTCCTACAGTAGGTCTATGTTTTTGTTAGGTGATGTTATGGGTCCTACAGTAGGTCTATGTTTAAAGCATTTGATTTGGGACAATAACACAAACATTATATTAATCAGGTGATTCAAGCGAGCCTTACAATTATAATCCAAAAGTAATGTGAAATGCACTCATAAGCAACCTGTAAATGGAGGCTATTTTGCTGTCAGCCTATGAGAACTCCCCTGAGTTTTCCCCCACGGTGGTGAATTAGTGAATAGACACAGAGCTTAATGTGAGTTTCCTTGAGGAGCACTCCTGATCTTGCGATGTAATATTCAGAATACATTGTGAGAAACTAAAATCTTTGCTCATCATTTTTTGCTCCAGGCAGATATACTACATCCATATCTAGCGGGGAGGTGTCCTCATTTGCAGGGAGGTGTTTCTGCAATCAAATTGTGTATGCTTTGCCCTCGTGCTGCAATTTTAGAAACACAGAAAGGAGCCTATATTGGAGACCAAAAGTCGTCTGGCACACTGCTTAGGATTTCAGCAACTTTAATAACTTATTTCTAGTTACTACTAATGTGAAAACAAGACAAAATATGATTGTTGGTAAGTTGACTGTCTTAATGGTCAAATATTTTAACAGAAGTCAATCGTTGTACAAGTTCATGGGTATGATCTGGGCATCAAGTTTTACCTCAAATAAACAATGGATTTCTGCTGTTGTGGGCCTTTAAACCTCTTGCTTCTAGGCGTTCTGCTGGTGGAACCCCTAGCCAACAGCCAATGGGATAGCAGGGGCGCAAATACAAAACATCAAAAATCGAATAATTAAAATTTCTCAAACATACGACTATTTTACACCATTTGAAAGATACACACACTTCTCCTTAATCACACCACATTGTCCAATTTCAAAAAGGCTTTACGGTGAAAGCAAAACATTAGATTATGTTAGGCTACCACCCCAGCAAATAAACAACAACACAGCCATTTTCCAAGCAAGGGTAGCCATCCAAAAGCAGAAAACCAGCTAAAATTATGCACTAACCTTTGACGATCTTCATCAGATGACACTCCTAGGACCTTATGTTAGACAATACATTCATTTGTTGTTCTATCAGGTTCATATTTATATAAAAAAAAAACATTTTACATTGGCGCATGACGTTCAGAAAATGGGCACATCAATTTACAGAAATACTCATCATAAACGTTGACAAAATATATAACAATTAATTAACCTCTCTAGGGTAGGTGGCAGTATTTTCACATCCGGATAAAAAATGTACCCGATTTAATCTGGTTATTACTACTGCCCAGAAACTAGAATATGCATATAATTGTTTGATTTGCATAGAAAACACCCTAAAGTTTCTAAAACTGTTTGAATGGTGTCTGTGAGTATAACAGAACTCATATGGCAGGCCAAAACCTGAGAAGATTCTGTACAGGAAGTGCCCTCTCTGACCATTCTTGGCCTCTATACCCTCTTTATCGAAAACAGAGGATCTCTGCTGTAACGTGACATTTTCTAAGGCTCCCGTAGGCTCTCAGAAGGTGCCAGAATGTTGAATGATCCCTCAACAGTCCCTGGCTGAAAAACAGTAGCGCATTTGGATAGTGGTCGATCTGAGAACAATGAGACGGGCGCACGCGTGCACGTGAAGAGTCCATTTTACATTTTCAGTCTTTGAACGAAAAAGACGTCTCCCGGTCGGAATATTATCGCTATTTTACGAGAAAAATCGCATAAAAATTGATTTTAAACAGCGTTTGACATGCTTCGAAGTACGGTAATGGAATATTTTGAATTTTTTTGTCACAACATGCTTCCGCGCGTCACCGTTCGGATAGTGTCTTAAACGCAAGAACAAAACAGAGGATATTTGAACATAACTATGGATTATTTTGAACCAAAACAACATTTGTGGATGAAGTAGAAGTCCTGGGAGTGCATTCTGACGAAGAACAGCAAAGGTAATCCAATTTTTCTTATAGTAATTCTGAGTTTAGTGAACGCCAAACTTGGTGGGTGTCAAATTAGCTAGCCCGTGATGGCGAGCTATCTACTCAGAATATTGCAAAATGTGCTTTTGTCGAAAAGCTATTTTAAAATCTGACACCGCGATTGCATAAAGGAGTTCTGTATCTATAATTCTTAAAATAATTGTTATGTTTTTGGTGATCATTTATCGTGAGTAATTTAGTAAATTCACCAGAAGTTTTCGGTATGTTTGCTAGTTCTGAACGTCACATGCTAATGTAAAAAGCTGGTTTTGATATAAATATGAACTTGATTAAACAAAACATGCATGTATTGTATAACATAATGTCCTAGGAGTGTGACATTATATGCTAGCTTGAAAAATGGGTGTCTGATTATTTCTGTCTGGGTACTCTCCTGACATAATCTAATGTTTTGCTTTCGTTGTAAAGCCTTTTTGAAATTCGGACAATGTGGTTAGATAAAGGAGCGTCTTGTCTTTAAAATGGTGTAAAATAGTCATATGTTTGAGAAATTGAAGTAATAGCATTTTTAAGGTATTTGAATATCGCGCCACTCGATTCCACTGGCTGTTGACTAGGTGGGACGATTTCGTCCCACATACCCTAGAGAGGTTAAAGAATTATAGATAAACTACTCCTTTACGCAGCCGCTTTGTCAGATTTCAAAATAACTTTACGGAGAAAGCACATTGTTCAATATTCTGAGTACTGAGCCACATCATCAATCCAAGCTATACAGCTATACCGTCCAGCCACGGCATCCACAAAACTCTGAAATATGTTTAAAATATTTTCTTACCTTTGCTGATCTTTGGCTGAATGCACTCGGAAGGACTCCCACTTCCACAGAAATGGTAATTTGTTCGATAAAGCCCATCATTTATGTCGAAATAAATCTGTTTTGATGGTGCGTCCAGATCACCATTCCAAAATGCATGAAGCGCGTCTATCCACCGTCGACGAAAAGTTATAATGTTCACTCAGCGTTTGTAGAAACATGTCAAACCATGTTCACAATCAATCTTTAGGGTGTTTTTAACGTAGAATTTCGATAATATTTCAGCCGGACAATAGCAGTTTCATTTCAGAAGAAAAAGAAAAATGGCTAACCCTTCGTGAAAACGCGCGAGGTAAGTCAGTGACCCCAGCGAGACCACTTACTGTTCCGGGTATTATTCAATCAAATTGCATTGTAGAAGCCTCAAACAAGGTTCTAATGACTGTTGACATCTAGTGGAAGCCTTAGGAAGTGCAAGTTGTAGTTTGGATAGAACATAATTTGAAATGACTACAACCCTGAGTGCCCACTTCCTGGCTGGATACCTCTCAGGTTTTTGCCTGCCATATGAGTTCTGTTATACTCATAGACATCATTCAAACAGTTTTATAAACTTTAGAGTGTTTTCTATCCAAATCTACTAATAATATGTAAATATTTGACTCTGGACCCGAATAGTAGGCTGTTTCATTTGGGTACGTTTTTCATCCGGCCGTGAAAATACTACCCCCTATAGCGAACAGGTTAACCGTCTGTCTGATTTTGTCATTCACACAGGAGAGAGGCGGGACAGTCGTGGATCCTCTGGGGAGCCTCAACAACATCATGATGCTGACGAGGCAGAGAAGAGTCTCTCCAGATCAGAACACCTCAGGAAACACCAGCAGAGACCCACAAGGAAGATATCTCACTGCTGCTCTGACTGTGGGAAGAGATTCACCTCATCAGGCATTAAAATTCATCAGAGAATCCACACAGGAGAGAAATCTTTTAGCTGTACTCAATGTGGGATGAGTTTTACTGACTCTAGCAGTCTGACTAAACACCAGAGAATACACACAGGAGAGAAACCTTATAGCTGTGGTCAATGTGAGAAAAGTTTTGGTCAATCTAGCCATCTGACAGTGCACCAGAGAAGACACACAGGAGAGAAACCTTATAGCTGTACTCAATGTGGGAAGAGTTTTGTTCAATCTAGCCAGCTCTCATTACACAAGAGAACACACACAGGAGAGAAACCTTATAGCTGTGATCAATGTGGGAAAAGTTTTTCTAACTCTAGCAGTCTGACTCTACACCAGAGAATACACACAGGAGAAAAACCTTATAGCTGTGGTCAATGTGGGAAGAGTTTTGTTCAATTTGGCCAGCTGACTCGACACCAGAGAATACACACAGGAGAGAAATTGTATAGCTGTGATAAATGTGGGAAGAGTTTTACTAACTCTAGCAGTCTTACTAAACACCAGAGAATACACACAGGAGAAAAATCTTATAGCTGTGGTCAATGTGGGAAGATGTGCCGGCCGCCCAACAACCTGCCCACTTGACCCTATCCCCTCCTCTCTTCTCCAGACCATTTCCGGAGACCTTCTCCCCTACCTCACCTCGCTCATGAACTCATCCTTGACAACTGGCTACGTCCCTTCCGTCTTCAAGAGAGTGAGAGTTGCACCCCTTCTCAAAAAACCTACACTCGATCCCTCCGATGTCAACAACTACAGACCAGTATCCCTTCTTTCTTTTCTCTCCAAAACTCTTGAGCGTGCCGTCCTTGGCCAGCTCTCTTGCTATCTCTCTCAGAATGACCTTCTTGATCCAAATCAGTCAGGTTTCAAGACTGGTCATTCAACTGAGACTGCTTATCTCTGTGTCACGGCGGCTCTCTGCACTGCTAAACGCTAACTCTCTCTCCTCTGCGCTCATCCTTCTAGACCTATCTGCTGCCTTTGATACTGTGAACCATCAGATCCTCCTCTCCACCCTCTCCGAGTTGGGCATCTCCGGCGCGGCTCACTCTTGGATTGCGTCCTACCTGACAGGTCGCTCTTACCAGGTGGCGTGGCGAGAATCCGTCTCCGCACCACGTGCTCTCACCACTGGTGTCCCCCAGGGCTCAGTTCTAGGCCCTCTCCTATTCTCGCTATACACCAAGTCACTTGGCTCTGTCATATCCTCACATGGTCTCTCCTATCATTGCTATGCAGACAACATACAATTAATCTTCTCCTTTCCCCCTTTTGATAACCAGGTGGCGAATCGCATCTCTGCATGTCTTGCAGACATATCAGTGTGGATGACGGATCACCACCTCAAGCTAAACCTCGGCAAGACGGAGCTGCTCTTCCTCCCGGGGAAGGACTGCCCTTTCCATGATCTCGCCATCACGGTTGACAACTCCATTGTGTCCTCCTCCCAGAGTGCTAAGAGCCTTGGCGTGACCCTGGACAACACCCTGTCGTTCTCTGCTAACATCAAGGCTGTGACCCGATCCTGTAGGTTCATGCTCTACAACATTCGCAGAATACGACCCTGCCTTACACAGGAAGCGGCGCAGGTCCTAATCCAGGCACTTGTCACCTCCCGTCTGGATTACTGCAACTCGCTGTTGGCGGGGCTCCCTGCCTGTGCCATTAAACCCCTACAACTCATCCAGAATGCCGCAGCCCGTCTGGTGTTCAACCTTCCCAAGTTCTCTCACATCACCCCGCTCCTCCGCACACTCCACTGGCTTTCAGTTGAAGCTCGCATCTGTTACAAGACCATGGTGCTTGCCTACGGAGCTGTGAGGGGAACGGCACCTCCGTACCTTCAGGCTCTGATCAGGCCCTACACCCAAACAAGGGCACTGCGTTCATCCACCTCTGGCCTGCTGGCCCCCCTACCTCTGCGGAAGCACAGTTCCCGCTCAGCCCAGTCAAAACTGTTCGCTGCTCTGGCACCCCAATGGTGGAACAAGCTCCCTCACGACGCCAGGACGGCGGAGTCAATCACCACCTTCCGGAGACATCTGAAACCCCACCTCTTTAAGGAATACCTGGGATAGGATAAAGTAATCCTTCTAACCCCCCCCCCCAAAAAAAGATATAGATGTACTATTGTAAAGTGGTTGTTCCACTGGATATCATAAGGTGAATGCACCAATTTGTAAGTCGCTCTGGATAAGAGCGTCTGCTAAATGACGTAAATGTAAAATGTAAATGTAGTGGCACCACAAATGGGAATTCATATTTACAAAACAATTTACCAAACAAAACACATTACAAAATTGCAACATTTCTGCAGACATGTCAGACCATAATAAATAGTACATTTACTTTGTATAGTGCTTTTCATGACGTTTAAAAACAAATAATAATAATGATGTACAATAAAAACAACATTAAAAATGCATCATAGGTAAACTAACAATATTGTAGACTTGGTGCTAAATACAGATTTTTCAGCTTTAGTGTGTATATTGTATAAGTTTGTATAAGTTTGCCATCTTTATGACCGGCCCTGTTAACTTCACCCCAACTTCTCTGATCCCCAGAACACAGTAACTTAACAACATAAGTGTTTTTCTGACATTTTTGGGAAATTTAAGGGAAAATAAAAAATACAGCCGTAGCAGAGCCCCAAGTCCCATGGGGACGTCCTCGAGGGCCTGGATGTTCTCCCCATCAAAGGCCAACGGGATTTCACTCTCATGGTGAAATGGATTTCTGCCGATGTGCAGTAAAGGAGTGAAGAGCTGTTAAATCTGTGTCAACAAAAGTAAGAAAAGATTAATATACATACAATTAACATAACAAATGTTCAGCTGTAGTTTTATATAAGTATGCACACCTATGTTTATGAAGAAACAGATGATTGGTGCATAGACATACCTTGTCACGGACATAAAGGCCACTCGGGTCCTCATTGAAGAGGTAGGGCAAGAGCAGGATCGCTGCTGTGGTCTCCAGTCCTAGTAAAGTAAAGCAATGATCTTACTACACTTGCTCATTTCATTACAAAATACATTAGAGAAAAGGAGGGAATAAGAGCAGATTCCTCTTCTGTATTGTCCTTCAGGGACTGTCAAAATAGCAGGATGATGTCCTCACCCCTGCCTCGCCTCTCTACCTCTGATAGTCCTTGAATTCTCTTTTTGTCTATATCCATTCCATGGACTTGATTCATTTCTGAGAAGATCTGAAAAGATAATTTGCACAGATTTGTATGCAAATAGATTTCAGTTTGTATTGACTGCTATGTAGGTAAAATGTACACTTCAAATGCAGCTGTCCTACAACATATCTGTACCTTCTTCTTGATCCCAATTGCATTGTGTCCATGTTCTGTCCTATAAGAATTTCAAAGGAAGAGTAAATGTGTCAAAGAATAGTCTTACAAGCATTAATTAAAACATATATACATATATTAAATAAATATTGAAAGATAAATGGCATCGACATACAATTGAATGTAAAATAGAAGAACATATTGGAGAAAGCACTAGCCAATACAGTACTGCCATACAGTAACAGTACTGCCATACAGGCATAATATCACATTTCAAGATATCTTTGTACACAAATTGTTCAATATTTTATCAGGCTGACTTGAAAGATTATACGCAACATTTTGCTGCGTGGCAATACTGTGTTTGGATTCTGAAGGGAATTTATACAAAAGAGGTAGTCTAGACACTGTATTAATACCATTATGCATTTGAATCCCATCTACAGCTACCATCTAAGATATTAATTTCCCTCCACAAGGGGGCGGACATGTAACGTTTCCAAAATGGGATAGTATTGTACATGTAACGTTTCCAAAATGGGATAGTATTGTACATGTAACGTTTCCAAAATGGGATAGTATTGTACATGTAACGTTTCCAAAATGGGATAGTATTGTACATGCAACGTTTCCAAAATGGGATAGTATTGTACATGTAACGTTTCCAAAATGGGATAGTATTGTCCATGTAACGTTTCCAAAATGGGATAGTATTGTCATGCCCCCTTGTGAGTTAATAGTATTGCATGCTGTAGCAGGTTATATAAAGAGGAAGACCTCCATTGACGATTCAGTTCGTTGTAACATCTCGTCTGGACAGGTCACCGTCCTTAGTTAGTTAGTTAGTTAGTTAGTTAGTTAGTTAGTTAGTTAGTTAGCGAAGCTAACGTTAGCTAGTTCATTATCACAAAAGTGAGAACTGCTCTAGATTGGAAACTTACGTTAATGAGTGTAAAGCCATGTTGGCTTTATGGAAACGATATACAATATATGGGAAAGAATATAGTTGAGGAAATAATCCAAACCTAGTTGTGCCTAGTTAGGACAAAACGTTAGCTAGCTAGCTAACGGTACTGTACTGTAGCTCATACAACGCCGACGGTCAAACCCGGCTTTCTAATATTTACGTTCATTAACTATAGTAACGTTATGGAAGATATTCACAGAAAACCATCATTGTCTTCGTTATTCATTATTAGTATGTTATATTATTATAATAAATGATTTCGAGACATATTCAGAGCCAAACATCAACCCAACTTAACCTTTTTAACTGTTGTCGCATCCAAACTTGTCACCATCGTTTTCAGTTGTAATTGTGAAGTTCCCGGAAGAAGTCCAGCAACAACGGAGGTTCCTCGATGAACCCACCTTCTAACAAGTTCTTTGAAGAACCTTTTGGGGCTATTTTTCATTGACCAAGAACCCTACGGTTCTTAGGGGATCTGAGAACAACTCCAGTTGAACCCTTCATTTTTAGAGTGTAGTCGGCTCTATTTACTCTCAGATTCAAACATGATGATTAGTATCAACGATCAAGTCAGCTGCTGCTGCTCCAATACAGTATGAGGTGAGACGGTGAACTGATGTTGAACTGGGCAGTCAGCTGCTGCTGCTCCAATACAGTATGAGGTGAGACGGTAAACTGATGTTGAACTGGGCAGTCATTCATTCATTCTGTACTATGAGTCTGGTCTAACATTGTTACTGCACATTGTGGTGGAAATTATAACCAATCAGGAGAGACTTTGTCATTTCTTCAAACAATCAACCTTTATTTGATAAGAATTGCAATCATGTAGCTGGTCAGCCCTACACTCTGAGGTGGAAGGCCGAGAGCTCGATGACACAAGGAGTTCAGAAGCCTTATATAGTCAAACTATCTTGTGCATATAGAAAACACGTGATCTTGGTATGTGTACATGTGTGGAGAACGAGACACAGACTAACTGGGAATTGGTCGTCTTGTTCTGTAGCAACAGCTAGTTATTCTAGTTTTCTAGTGAGGTGTCAAAACAACAGGAAATCACTCTAGACACAGTTCCTCTGAAGTAGATCAACGGTTCCCTGAATTGGGCCAAGCAAGCGCCTTTGGCCTGTCTGCCCAGAGGGTGTGTGGTTGCACCCACACAAACATACACATAAACTTCTCAACCTTAAAGAGATCCTTCAACACATTAGAAGTCATAAACTTAAAGAGGTTAACATAGATGTTTCCCTCACAGCATTGCACAGTTATAAATCAGATCCAGCTTGAACTGTGTGATGTAGTAGGGAGTTGTAGTTTCTCTAGAGATAATTCAGACCCAGACTGAACTGTGTGGTGTAGTAGGGAGTTGTAGTTTCTCTAGAGATAAATCAGACCCAGACTGAACTGTGTGATGTAGTAGAGTTGTAGTTTCTCTAGAGATAAATCAAACCCAGGCTGAACTGTGTGATGTAGTTTCCAACAGGCCAATATTATACATAGTTTGGCGCAAAGAACGTTGTAATTAACTACAATGACCATAATCCACTGCATGCCTACTTGTCTTGTCTGTGTTTCTTTTACACCTGTGTTAAGTTCTAAATAAAGAGTAAAAACTCAGACGATGAGTAAAGCTCAAACCAAGTTTATTCACCCACTGAGTCACAGCTGCATAAGACCAAGACATATTCACACAAGCTGCTGGTATTTAACCCTTTATGCTGAGTCTCCTCCTTACTGGTATTAACCCTTTATGCTGAGTCTCCTCCTTACTGGTATTAACCCTTTATGCTGAGTCTCCTCCTTACTGGTATTAACCCTTTATGCTGAGTCTCCTCCTTACTGGTATTAACCCTTTATGCTGAGTCTCCTCCTTACTGGTATTAACCCTTTATGCTGAGTCTCCTCCTTACTGGTATTTAACCCTTTATGCTGAGTCTCCTCCTTACTGGTATTAACCCTTTATGCTGAGTTTCCTCCATACTGGTATTAACCCTTTATGCTGAGTCTCCTCCTTACTGGTATTTAACCCTTTATGCTGAGTCTCCTCCTTACTGGTATTAACCCTTTATGCTGAGTCTCCTCCTTACTGGTATTAACCCTTTATGCTGAGTCTCCTCCTTACTGGTATTAACCCTTTATGCTGAGTCTCCTCCTTACTGGTATTAACCCTTTATGCTGAGTCTCCTCCTTACTGGTATTAACCCTTTATGCTGAGTCTCCTCCTTACTGGTATTTAACCCTTTATGCTGAGTCTCCTCCTTACTGGTATTTAACCCTTTATGCTGAGTCTCCTCCTTACTGGTATTTAACCCTTTATGCTGAGTCTCCTCCTTACTGGTATTTAACCCTTTATGCTGAGTCTCCTCCTTACTGGTATTTAACCCTTTATGCTGAGTCTCCTCCTTACTGGTATTTAACCCTTTATGCTGAGTCTCCTCCTTACTGGTATTAACCCTTTATGCTGAGTCCCCTCCTTACTGGTATTTAACCCTTTATGCTGAGTCTCCTCCTTACTGGTATTAACCCTTTATGCTGAGTCTCCTCCTTACTGGTATTAACCCTTTATGCTGAGTCTCCTCCTTACTGGTATTAACCCTTTATGCTGAGTCTCCTCCTTACTGGTATTAACCCTTTATGCTGAGTCTCCTCCTTACTGGTATTAACCCTTTATGCTGAGTCTCCTCCTTACTGGTATTAACCCTTTATGCTGAGTCTCCTCCTTACTGGTATTAACCCTTTATGCTGAGTCTCCTCCTTACTGGTATTAACCCTTTATGCCGAGTCTCCTCCTTACTGGTATTAACCCTTTATGCTGAGTCTCCTCCTTACTGGTATTTAACCCTTTATGCTGAGTCTCCTCCTTACTGGTATTAACCCTTTATGCTGAGTCTCCTCCTTACTGGTATTAACCCTTTATGCTGAGTCTCCTCCTTACTGGTATTTAACCCTTTATGCTGAGTCTCCTCCTTACTGGTATTAACCCTTTATGCTGAGTCTCCTCCTTACTGGTATTAACCCTTTATCCTGAGTCTCCTGTTTACTGGTATTTAACCCTTTATGCTGAGTCTCCTCCTTACTGGTATTAACCCTTTATGCTGAGTCTCCTCCTTACTGGTATTAACCCTTTATGCTGAGTCTCCTCCTTTATGCTGAGTCTCCTCCTTACTGGTATTTAACCCTTTATGCTGAGTCTCCTCCTTACTGGTATTTAACCCTTTATGCTGAGTCTCCTCCTTACTGGTATTTAACCCTTTATGCTGAGTCTCCTCCTTACTGGTATTAACCCTTTATGCTGAGTCTCCTCCTTACTGGTATTAACCCTTTATGCTGAGTCTCCTCCTTACTGGTATTTAACCCTTTATGCTGAGTCTCCTCCTTACTGGTATTAACCCTTTATGCTGAGTCTCCTCCTTACTGGTATTAACCCTTTATGCTGAGTCTCCTCCTTACTGGTATTTAACCCTTTATGCTGAGTCTCCTCCTTACTGGTATTAACCCTTTATGCTGAGTCTCCTCCTTACGGTTATTTAACCCTTTATGCTGAGTCTCCTCCTTACTGGTATTAACCCTTTATGCTGAGTCTCCTCCTTACTGGTATTTAACCCTTTATGCTGAGTCTCCTCCTTACGGTTATTTAACCCTTTATGCTGAGTCTCCTCCTTACTGGTATTAACCCTTTATGCTGAGTCTCCTCCTTACTGGTATTAACCCTTTATGCTTAGTCTCCTCCTTACTGGTATTAACCCTTTATGCTGAGTCTCCTCCTTACTGGTATTTAACCCTTTATGCTGAGTCTCCTCCTTACTGGTATTAACCCTTTAAGCTGAGTCTCCTCCTTACTGGTATTAACCCTTTATGCTGAGTCTCCTCCTTACTGGTATTAACCCTTTATGCTGAGTCTCCTCCTTACTGGTATTTAACCCTTTATGCTGAGTCTCCTCCTTACTGGTATTAACCCTTTATGCTGAGTCTCCTCCTTTATGCTGAGTCTCCTCCTTACACCTCTGTTGCTAGGCAGAACTTTAGTGATATCAGTTCTTCCTCACTTCATCTGACCTGACCTCGGCCTAAATTCCTCACTCCTCCCCACCTCACGGCTGTCCTGTTGACTTGTTCCAGACTGTGGCCCTTCTCCTCCCCACCTCACGGCTGTCCTGTTGACTTGTACCAGACTGTGGCCCTTCTCCTCCCCACCTCACGGCTGTCCTGTTGACTTGTACCAGACTGTGGCCGCTCTCCTCCCCACCTCACGGCTGTCCTGTTGACTTGTTCCAGACTGTGGCCCTTCTCCTCCCCACCTCACAGCTGTCCTGTTGACTTGTTCCAGACTGTGGCCCTTCTCCTCCCCACCTCACGGCTGTCCTGTTGACTTGTTCCAGACTGTGGCCCTTCTCCTCCCCACCTCACGGCTGTCCTGTTGACTTGTTCCAGACTGTGGCCCTTCTCCTCCCCACCTCACGGCTGTCCTGTTGACTTGTACCAGACTGTGGCCCTTCTCCTCCCCACCTCACGGCTGTCCTGTTGATTTGTACCAGACTGTGGCCGCTCTCCTCCCCACCTCACGGCTGTCCTGTTGACTTGTACCAGATTCTGGCCCTTCTCCTCCCCACCTCACGGCTGTCCTGTTGACTTGTTCCAGACTGTGGCCCTTCTCCTCCCCACCTCACGGCTGTCCTGTTGACTTGTACCAGATTCTGGCCCTTCTCCTCCCCACCTCACGGCTGTCCTGTTGACTTGTTCCAGACTGTGGCCCTTGTCCTCCCCACCTCACGGATGTCCTGTTGACTTGTTCCAGACTGTGGCCCTTGTCCTCCCCACCTCACGGATGTCCTGTTGACTTGTACCAGATTCTGGCCCTTCTCCTTCCATAGGATCCCTGACGTCTAACAATAACACATTCTGACAGAATGTAAACGTTCTACATTCCCTTCTCTCAAGCAGTGACATGAATAAGGATATTTCATATTTTCATGTTCAGAAGTCAGAACTCATCACCTGCTATGTAAAAGAGACAGAAGAATGCACAATGGTCAATGCTATCCGGGATCCTTGGAACATCCCTACCCTAAACCCTAACCTTAACCCCCACCCTAACCATTTTAAATGTCAACTTCAACGGGCTAGGGACGTCCCAAGGATGTATCTCTACCTGAAAATACATGATCTAAGTGATTGATAGTTGGTATTCAGCAGTCATAAAGCCTAATTTACTTTAATGAACTACTAAAATAGTGATTTTGTCAGACAGCAGCTCTACACTTTATTGACTGACTGATCCATTCATCCTTCCATCGCTCCTCAGCCTTCCTCTCCTCTGAAGACCCAGTGAGGGTGGAGCTCAGTCAGAGAGCTGTTGAGGGACTGGTTAGGAAGAACACTTCTACAGCCAGAGAGGTGAGAGGTCACACATGGTTTATATGGTAGATATTTATGTTCCCTTAGCGGTTCATCACCTCAGCTAAAGGGAATATGTTCCATCATCTATGTTTATTTACATTAGTGCAAATGGTCCACTGATATTGGTGTAATTTCTCACCCCTTTTGGCTGTATGAAAGTTAATTTCCCCTCAGGCACACACATTTGTTCTTTGTTATTATGAAGGTAATTTGTGTCAAATACTTTTCCCCACTCATTCACCCCATCTCTTTACATTGCTTATACTTATTATACTTACTTATTGCCAGCAGCATACCACCCTGCATCCAACTGCTGGCTTGCTTCTGATGCTAAGCAAGGTTGGTCCTGGTCAGTCCCTGGATGGGAGACCAGATGCTGCTGGAAGTGGTATTGGAGGGCCAGTAGGAGGCACTCTTTCCTCTGGTCTAAAAAATATCCCAATGCCCCAGGGCAGTGATTGGGGACACTGCCCTGTGTAGGGTGCCGTCTTTCGGATGGGACGTTAAACGGGTGTCCTGACTCTCTGAGGTCATTAAAGATCCCATTGCACTTATTGTAAGAGTAGGGGTGTTAACCCTGGTGTCCTGGCTAAATTCCCAATCTGGCACTCATACCATCACGGCTGTCTAATCATCCCCAGCTTACAATTGGCTCATTCATCCCCCTCCTCTCCCCTGAAACTATTCCCCAGGTCGTTGCTGTAAATGAGAATGTGTTCTCAGTCAACTTACCTGGTTAAATAACGGTAAAATAAATAAAATTAAAAAATTAAAAAATTCGGTGGCCTGACTGCATCCAGACTATGTCAAAGGCACATCCTGGTAGATCTGAACCTAATGCAGTTTAGAGTGATCGGATGACAGATGTCACATTTAGGTGCCAGGTGTAACTGAGGCTGTAGATGCTCCATATCCATTACTTTGAGTGTTTTATATAATATGACTAAATGTGTTTCTGTGTTGCTGGGACAGTTAATAAATGGAACTGCAAGGCCACAGAACATGACATAAGCAGAGCTGTGGGAGACCACCTCAAGCCCCTGGTAGAGCCGGGGGTGGTGTTTACCACTCCACCACGCCTTCAGCAGGCTGGAAAAGTGATCGTTTTTCATATTAAGACCAAGAAATGTGTTGCTTTTACACATATTTGTTCATTGGTTTGGCAAGAGTCTGTTGATTGGTCAGTCATCGGGTTAATTTGTTTTACAATATGTTCAAATCAAATCAAGCTTTATTTATACAGCACATTTCAGACATGGATGCAACGCAATGGCTTCACAGGGAAAAAAACAATGAAAATAAACAGAAATATTTAGTACATTTACATTTTAGTCATTTAGCAGACGCTCTTATCCAGAGCGACTTACAGTAGTGAATGCATACATTTCATTTCATGTATTTAAAAAACTGACTTGCCTAGTTAAATAAAGATTAAAAATGATAAACTCTGCCAGCAATATACCCCACAATGACATACAAACAAGTTTTTAGAATTTTTTACAAATGTACTTAAGTATTCAGACCCTGCTATGAGACTTGAAATTGAGCTCAGATGCATCCTGATTCCATTAATCATCCCTGAGATTGTCAAGGGTGTCGTAATGATTTGACCAAAATGCAGCGGGAACGTGTATACTCATCTTCTTTAATAGTAAAAAGAAGGAAAAAACAAACAAAACACGTATACAAAAACAATGAACGACACTAACAGTCCTGTCAAGTGAACAGACACTAAACAGGAGACAACTACCCACAATTCCCATTACAAACACACCCCTATACATAGGACCTTCAATCAGAGGCAACGAGGAACAGCTGCCTCCAATTGAAGGCCAATCCCAATAAACTAAACATAGAACTAAACAACCTAGATCTAACATAGAAATACACTAACCTAGAACATAACCCAAAAACCCCGGAACACTCTAAACAAACACCCCCCTGCCACGTCCTGACCAAACTACAATAACAAAGAACCCCTTACTGGTCAGGACGTGGCAGAGATGTTTCTACAACTTGATTGGAGTCCACTTGTGGTAAATTAAATTGATTGGACATGATTTAGAAAGGAACACACCTCTCTATATAAGGTCCCACAGTTCACAGTGCATGTCAGAGCAAAAACCAAGCCATGAGGTCAAAGGAATTGTCCGTAGAGACCTGAGACAGGATTGTTTTGAGGCACAGATATGGGGAGGGGTTCCAAAAATGTCTGCAGCATTGGAGGTCCCCAAGAACACAGTGGCCTCCATCATTCTGAAATGGAAAAAGTTTGGAACCACCAAGACTCTTCCCAGAGCTGGCTGCCTGGCCAACTGAGCAATCGGGGGAGAAGTGCCTTGGTCAGGGAGGTGACCAAGAATCCGATGGTCACTCTGACAGAGCTCCAGAGTTCCTCTGTGGAGATGGGAGAACCTTCCAGAAGGACCATCATCTCTGCAGCACTCCACCAATCAGGCCTTTATGGTAGAGAAGCCAGACGGAAGCCACTCCTAAGTAAAAGGCATATGACAGTCCACTTAGAGTTTGCCAAAAGGAACCTAAAGGACTCTCAGACCATGAGAAACAAGATTCTCTGGTCTGATTAAACTAAGATTGAACTCTTTGGCCTGAATGCCAAGTGTCACGTCTGGAGGAAAATGTGCACCATCCCTACGGTGAAGCATGGTGGTGGCAGCATCATGCTGTGGGGATGTGTTTCAGCAGCAGTGCAAATTGTCCACTGATATTGGTATAACTTCTCACCCCTTGTGGCTGTATGAAAGTTAATTTCCCCTCAGACACACATTTGTTCTTTGATATAATGAAGGTCATTTGTGTAGAATGTACTTTTCCCCACCTCTTTATTTTTTCCAAGAGAAAAACTGCTGATGAACAACCACATTTCTAAATGACACCTGGTCTATTCTTCTATTCTAACTCTCAACAGTAAGTTTAGACCCCGACTGATTTAAAAACATATATATATATTATTATTTATTACAAACAACACAAGGAAGGGGTAACATTAAAGTATTAGAACATGAAGGACAAACAATACAGCATCAAGACACTATCAAACATGTATCAGTCTTTCCACAACAGAGCCATCCTTATGTGTGAGGGTGCGTGTGCATGATAGTGATATAAAATATGTCATAGTTTCCTTTTTCATGATCACAATCTAGTGAAACCCGAACCCTCCAAGATCCCCCCCACAGTTCCCCAATAGCTGTCCCTCAACCCTCCAAGATCCCCCCACAGTTCCCCAATAGCTGTTCCTCAACCCTCCAAGATCCCCCCCACAGTTCCACAATAGCTGTCCCTCAACCCTCCAAGATCCCCCCACAGTTCCCCAATAGCTGTCCCTCAACCCTCCAAGATCCCCCCCCACAGTTCCCCAATAGCTGTTCCTCAAACCTCCAAGATCCCCCCACAGTTCCCCAATAGCTGTCCCTCAACCCTCCAAGATCCCCCCACAGTTCCCCAATAGCTGTCCCTCAACCCTCCAAGATCCCCCCCACAGTTCCCCAATAGCTGTCCCTCAACCATTCGAGACCCCTCCCACAGTCCCCCCTAATAAAAAAAGACAGTTAATTCCATTCCCCACCTCCAAGAACCCCCCAATGCACCAACAACCAACAGAATGAACTAAAGAGAAAAAAGGAAAAGACAGAAGAAAACAGCAAACAATGCAAAAAAATTATAAAACAAAATAATACATTTAAAACAAAGGACATCAAGGACAACTAAAATCATAACAGCAATGCCAACTGTATATGTTTGTGTGCATGTCTGGCACTATTACATGTAAGTGTGTGTTCTTGTATGTGTTTGTTTGAATGATAGTGTGTGAATATGCATGTGTTCCAACACCTGCACGGCATCAGCCTCAGGCAAACCGGCATTAGTTGTAAAAACACTGCCACTTACTTAAACTCGAGGATTTAATCGCTGCCAAAGGTGCTTCAACCAAGTAAAGGGCCTGAATACTTATGTAAATGTGACATTTCAGGGTTTTTTTCATATACTTGATGTAGATGTATATAATGAAAGTCCACTAATGGCATTCCACACTTTATTAATATTCAGACCAAAATATGTTTCATTAGTCAATTCCTTTTAACAATCGGCACCTGTGTTTTCTCTGATATGGTGGAATAACGCTGATGGGAACATTCATGAGGTAGTGTTTTAATATTACTGATGGGAACATTCATGAGGTAGTGTTTTAGTAATACTGATGGGAACAGCCATGATGTAGTGAGTGTTTTAATAATACTGATGGGAACATTCATGATGTAGTGAGTGTTTTAATAATACTGATGGGAACATTCAGGATGTAGTGAGTGTTTTAATAATACTGATGGGAACATTCATGATGTAGTGAGTGTTTTAATAATACTGATGGGAACATTCATGATGTAGTGAGTGTTTTAATAATACTGATGGGAACATTCATGAGGTAGTGAGTGTTTTAATAATACTGATGGGAACATTCATGATGTAGTGAGTGTTTTAATAATACTGATGGGAACATTCATGAGGTAGTGAGTGTTTTAATAATACTGATGGGAACATTCATGAGGTAGTGTTTTAATATTACTGATGGGAACATTCATGATGTAGTGAATGTTTTAATAATACTGATGGGAACATTCATGAGGTAGTGAGTGTTTTAATAATACTGATGGGAACATTCATGAGGTAGTGAGTGTTTTAATAATACTGATGGGAACATTCATGAGGTAGTGAGTGTTTTAATAATACTGATGGGAACATTCATGAGGTAGTGAGTGTTTTAGTAATACTGATGGGAACATTCATGAGGTTGTGAGTGTTTTAATAATACTGATGGGAACATTCATGAGGTAGTGAGTGTTTTAATAATACTGATGGGAACATTCATGAGGTAGTGAGTGTTTTAATAATATTGATGGGAACATTCATGAGGTAGTGAGTGTTTTAATAATACTGATGGGAACATTCATGAGGTAGTGAGTGTTTTAATAATACTGATGGGAACATTCATGAGGTAGTGAGTTCTTCATGTCAACAACTTATCAATGTTCTAAGAACGTCATCACATTTTCAAACTCATTTAGTTTGATGACTAGTACACAAATTAACTCAATGTAACACAGACAAAATTCAAGATGTTTCAAGGTTAGAATGAAGAAATGCACATTCTATTCATCTATTTAATCATTTACATTTAAAAAATATATCCAAAACATTTAATGAACATCAAAGAGTTTATACTTGTATCCAAAAACATTTTATTTTAATTACAATTTTATTTGAATCACAATCAACTCATTGTCCTTGTGGTTAGTGTCCTCCCTGAGATTGGAAGGTTGGTAGTTGGTTCCCCGCCTGAGTCATACCAAAGACTTTAAAAATGGGGACCAGGTGCATCTGCTTGGCACTCAGCTTTAAGAAAATAGATTTGGGCTAAGCGTCCTGTTCACGGGGACTTGTGCATTAAGCTGTCTTATGCTACAGAAAGGTTCACACCAGGCAAGGCCAACTTACTTACTTTTATCCAGGCAAAGTTCATAAAGATGCACATTTTATGAATGTAAAAGAGGGCAAATCTTTTGAAAAACATTCTCTTATATAAACAAAAAATGTAAACACTATTTCAGTCAAAAACGTGTCAGAACACAGCCTCTCTATTCTCTCATGTGATTGCAGGTCCTCTGACTGGGAAAATGTCTCTCCACAATTAGAACAGTGGTATGTCTTCTCCTCCTGTGTATTTATATGTATTTTTCATGGTCTTTCAGGTTCCATAACGGAGTAAATCTCTTTTCTCCTATGTGTCATCCCATATGTTTTCTGGATCCCTAATCAGTTAAAAGTCTTTCCACATTGGGAGCAGTGGTAAAGTGTGTCCTCTCATGTGATGTAAGGTCCTGTGATCTACAAAATCTCTTTCCACACTGGGAGCATTGGTAGGGCTTTTCCCCTGAGTGTATTCGTTTATGCCTTTTCAGGCTTCCTAAACGGGTAAAACTCTTTCCACAGAAGGAACATTGAAAACGCTTTTCTCCTGTGTGTGTCCTCTCATGTTCTTTTAGGTTGCCTAACGTGGTCAAACCTCTAGTGTTGGTTATAGTGTTGGTTATATCACTGTGACTAGTGTTGGTTATATCACTGTGACTAGTGTTGGTTACATCACTGTGACTAGTGTTGGTTATAACACTGTGACTAGTGTTGGTTATATCACTGTGACTAGTGTTGGTTATAGTGTTGGTTATATCACTGTGACTAGTGTTGGTTATATCACTGTGACTAGTGTTGGTTATAACACTGTGACTAGTGTTGGTTATATCACTGTGACTAGTGTTGGTTATATCACTGTGACTAGTGTTGGTTATATCACTGTGACTAGTGTTGGTTATATCACTGTGACTAGTGTTGGTTATAACACTGTGACTAGTGTTGGTTATAACACTGTGACTAGTGTTGGTTACATCACTGTGACTAGTGTTGGTTATATCACTGTGACTAGTGTTGGTTATATCACTGTGACTAGTGTTTGTTATATCACTGTGACTAGTGTTGGTTACATCACTGTGACTAGTGTTGGTTATATCACTGTGACTAGTGTTGGTTATAACACTGTGACTAGTGTTGGTTATATCACTGTGACTAGTGTTGGTTATATCACTGTGACTAGTGTTGGTTATATCACTGTGACTAGTGTTGGTTATATCACTGTGACTAGTGTTGGTTATATCACTGTGACTAGTGTTGGTTATATCACTGTGACTAGTGTTGGTTATATCACTGTGACTAGTGTTGGTTATATCACTGTGACTAGTGTTGGTTATATCACTGTGACTAGTGTTGGTTATATCACTGTGACTAGTGTTGGTTATATCACTGTGACTAGTGTTGGTTATATCACTGTGACTAGTGTTGGTTATATCACTGTGACTAGTGTTGGTTATAACACTGTGACTAGTGTTGGTTATATCACTGTGACTAGTGTTGGTTATATCACTGTGACTAGTGTTGGTTATATCACTGTGACTAGTGTTGGTTATATCACTGTGACTAGTGTTGGTTATATCACTGTGACTAGTGTTGGTTATATCACTGTGACTAGTGTTGGTTATATCACTGTGACTAGTGTTGGTTATATCACTGTGACTAGTGTTGGTTATATCACTGTGACTAGTGTTGGTTATATCACTGTGACTAGTGTTGGTTATATCACTGTGACTAGTGTTGGTTATATCACTGTGACTAGTGTTGGTTATATCACTGTGACTAGTGTTGGTTATATCACTGTGACTAGTGTTGGTTATATCACTGTGACTAGTGTTGGTTATATCACTGTGACTAGTGTTGGTTATATCACTGTGACTAGTGTTGGTTATATCACTGTGACTAGTGTTGGTTATATCACTGTGACTAGTGTTGGTTATATCACTGTGACTAGTGTTGGTTATATCACTGTGACTAGTGTTGGTTATATCACTGTGACTAGTGTTGGTTATAACACTGTGACTAGTGTTGGTTATATCACTGTGACTAGTGTTGGTTATATCACTGTGACTAGTGTTGGTTATATCACTGTGACTAGTGTTGGTTATAACACTGTGACTAGTGTTGGTTATATCACTGTGACTAGTGTTGGTTAAATCACTGTGACTAGTGTTGGTTATATCACTGTGACTAGTGTTGGTTATATCACTGTGACTAGTGTTGGTTATAACACTGTGACTAGTGTTGGTTACATCACTGTGACTAGTGTTGGTTATATCACTGTGACTAGTGTTGGTTATATCACTGTGACTAGTGTTGGTTAAATCACTGTGACTAGTGTTGGTTATATCACTGTGACTAGTGTTGGTTATAGTGTTGGTTATATCACTGTGACTAGTGTTGGTTATATCACTGTGACTAGTGTTGGTTATATCACTGTGACTAGTGTTGGTTATATCACTGTGACTAGTGTTGGTTATATCACTGTGACTAGTGTTGGTTAAATCACTGTGACTAGTGTTGGTTATATCACTGTGACTAGTGTTGGTTACATCACTGTGACTAGTGTTGGTTATATCACTGTGACTAGTGTTGGTTATATCACTGTGACTAGTGTTGGTTATATCACTGTGACTAGTGTTGGTTATATCACTGTGACTAGTGTTGGTTATATCACTGTGACTAGTGTTGGTTATATCACTGTGACTAGTGTAGGTTATAACACTGTGACTAGTGTTGGTTATATCACTGTGACTAGTGTTGGTTATATCACTGTGACTGGTGTTGGTTATATCACTGTGACTAGTGTTGGTTATATCACTGTGACTAGTGTTGGTTATATCACTGTGACTAGTGTTGGTTATATCACTGTGACTAGTGTTGGTTATATCACTGTGACTAGTGTTGGTTATAACACTGTGACTAGTGTTGGTTATATCACTGTGACTAGTGTTGGTTATATCACTGTGACTAGTGTTGGTTATAACACTGTGACTAGTGTTGGTTATATCACTGTGACTAGTGTTGGTTATATCACTGTGACTGGTGTTGGTTATAACACTGTGACTAGTGTTGGTTACATCACTGTGACTAGTGTTGGTTATATCACTGTGACTAGTGTTGGTTATATCACTGTGACTAGTGTTGGTTATATCACTGTGACTAGTGTTGGTTATATCACTGTGACTAGTGTTGGTTATATCACTGTGACTAGTGTTGGTTATATCACTGTGATGCTCCAGGTACTGTGGAGGGAGTAGTGTTTGTTATATCACTTATATCAATATTAACCCAATATTTATATCCCAGGACAAATTAACTAGCAACAGCAAGCTAGCTAAATAGGACAAATTAGCTAGCAACAGCAAGTTAGCAAGAAGTTTGTTTTGATATTTTAACCTGCGAGTCCTGATAGGGTCTGGTGTGGGAGGACAAAATCAACATGCGCGATAGTCTGGTCAGCATGTTAGCCCGGTGCAACATGGTTCAGTCCAGAGACAGGTATTTAGAGAGTTGGGGACAGGTTTCTGCATTTACATAAAATTATGGCAGCCATGTTAGCGCCCCCATTTACAATACATGGGGAATATTTAAATGATATAACTGATGGTCTAGAATGATAACAATATTCAAATTCTAGAAGGTTGCCCAACTCTCTAAATATACTTAACAAAAATATAAACGCAACATGTAAAGTGTTGGTCCCATTTTTCATGAGCTGAAATAAAAGATTCCAGAAATGTGTGTTTCTTCTCTCAAAATGTTACGCACAAATTGTTTACCTTCCTGTTAGTGAGCATTTCCCCTTTGCCAAGATAATCCATCCACCTGACCGGTGTGGTATATCAAGAAGCTGATTAAACAGCATGATCATTACACATTTGCACATTGTGCTGGTGACAATAAAAGGTCACTAAAATGTGCAGTTTTGTCACACAACACAGTGCCACAGATGTCTCATGGTTTGAGGGAGCATGCAATTGGCATGCTGACTGCAGGAATGTCCACCAGAGATGTTGCCAGATAATGTAATATTAATTTCTCTACCATAAGCCGCTTCCAATGTAATTTTACAACATTTTGCAGTACGTCCAACCAGCCTCACAACCGCAGACCACATGTAACCACGCCAGCCCAGAACCTCCACATCCGGCTTCTTCACCTGCAGGAACGTCTGAGACCAGCCACCCGGACAGCTGATGAAACTGAGGAGTATTTCTGTCTGTAATGAAGTCCTTTTGTGGGGAAAAACTCCTTCTGATTGGCTGGGCCTTGCTGCCCAGTGGGTGGGCCAGTCTCCCAAGTGGGTAGGCCTATGTCCTCCCAGGGCCACCCAAGGCTGCGCCCCTGCCCAGTCATGTAAAATGCATAGATTAGGGCCTAATTAATGTATTTCAATGGACTGATTCCTTATATGAACTGTAACTCAGTAAAATGGTTGAAATTGTTGCGTTTATATAGTTGTTCAGTGTAGATAGTAATCATTTATTGCATTTCAATAGCACTTTTTATAACAATCTTATGTCTCAGGTTCAGCATCATTTAACTACCTCCATGTTTTGAGGATATACAGTGTTATTTTACAATTACATTGTTCACAAACAAAGGAGTAAAACAAGCTTATATTTTGGGTTCTGATGGGGTACGACAGTTGAACTAAGTTCAGTGGACATTTTTTAAGTTATATTATCCAAGATCCAATGGCGAGGCCCAGAGCCATATATTAAAACGATACATTAATTCATCAAGGGCAGTTTGTGGCCCTGCTTTTAAGACGGTACTCACTGGTGTTAATCAGATCTTCAGTCTCCTCTTCCTCATCTTCATCTCCCAAAACATCTTCCTCATCCTCTTTTCTTAAGATAGCCTCCTCTGACACTCCAATGGGTTCTTTCTCTTCTTTCACTATAACCTCCTCCTCCTCTTCTTTCAATCTTATGGCCTCCTCTTCCTCCTCTTTAATTCTGGAAGCTTCTACCTCCTCTTCTTCCACTGTGACAGCCTCTATCCCCTCTTCATCTTTCACTCTAAAAGGTTCTTCCTCTTCTTTCACTGTAACGTTATTCTCCTCTTCTTCCAATGTGATACTGATAGCCTCTTCTTCCTCCTCTTTCATTCTGAAAGCTTCTACCTCTCCTTTTACTAAAACATCCTCCTCTTCTTCGTTCACAGCAATATTCATCCCCAGAGCTTCTTTCTCCGTCCTGTAGACCTCCTCTTCTTTAGCAGAGGGGTAGTAGGTTAGTGAGCTCATGGTCAAGGATGTTAGCTAGCTAGTTAGTTAGTTGCACATTTATCTTCTGCACATCCTACCATTCCAGTGTTTAATTGCTATATTGTAATTACTTTGCCACCATGGCCTATTTATTGCCTTACCTCTCTTATCCTACCTCACTTGCACATGCTGTATATAGATTTTTCTACTGTATTATTGATTGAACTGTTCACAAAGAAAAACTTTAACTTGAGAGAGAGGAGTATCCCATAGCCAGATAGTATTCGCTATAAATTATCATTCAGTTTGTTCCCTATGACGAGGTTCTAATCTCGTTCCTGGTACTTCATAGTACAAAAACACCAACTCATCCAATGGCATATATCAATTGTCAACTCTAGATACTCCCATCTAAAGTAAAGCTCCTCTTGACCCCACTCCTGGACAAGCTCACTGAGGGGAGTGAGCCTCTAGGTCATACACTATCCCAGGATAAGTGCAACATCAGAGAGGACATACAATGGTTCCAGACACTGCCATACACCTCCCCTCAATGCCAAAGGAGGGAGTGACTTGTGCACAGACATTGTGGAGACAAGTAATTGGTTCCCCATTAATCACGCCATAGGTGGCTCAGTTGGTAGAGCATGGTGTTTGCAACGCCAGGGTTGTGGGTTCAATACCCACGGGGGACCAGTACGGAGATAAAATGTATGAAATGTAAGCATTCACTACTGTAAGTCGCTCTGGATAAGAGCGTCTGCTAAATGACTAAAATGTCAAAATGAAGACAATGTTCCATTCTGTCCTCTTCCCTTTCTGATATTCTGCATAGCACCAGGGACATATGAAAGACAAGCCTGCCCTCTCTGGGCCCCAGGTGACTGAGCCCCAGCTGAGGGAGAAGTGCAACTGCCAACACCAGAGTCCAAAGGGATACATTCTGTCGTGTCTTTGGCTATGCCGGATTAAGTGATATGACATGCTATTCTATAAAATCCTTTCTCTGTAATTAATATTACCTGATTAGCTAATCATGTAAATGTAATTAACTAGAAAGTCGGGACACCACGGAAGAGTGTTTATTGAGCCGTTATCTTACGAATAAACTCTTAAAGACTTTAATATTTTACATTGATAGCCGTCAATATTAATCCTCATTTTATTTTCAGTCTCATAATGAAAGTTGTAAATTCTTGGTTATCTTCACGAACCCTGGCTAACAAGTTGAATCAGCAATCCAAAATTGGGTTTAATGATTTATTTACTAAATACCCAACTAATCACACAGAATTACATATACACAGAATACAAATGATGTCATACAGAAAACGTCCCTGGTGGACGGAGCCGACATGGCGGCTTGTTACACAAAGAAAGGGGGTTGGGCTTGAATGAAAGAGCGGGAAGACTGAGGAACACAGAAACAGCTATGCTATCATAAATACAGAATTTTATGCATTCTAAATTACCACCCATTTGGAAAAGGAAAATGCAATAAATATTTACTCTGAGCTGCGCTTCGGTAGATTGGTCGTAGATGCTGGCCGGGTTGGACAACAGATCTTCCTGTCCTCAGAAGAATGTCAATGGTGTTAAAGTGGATACGTTGTAGTATCTTTGTCTGTGGTAGACTGGATCCGTCGTCCGTCCTTTCCTAGCCCACGTCTACAGCGGCCGCTGCTAACTCAACGGCTAGGAAGTATCACATCTGTAGTGAATAAGTTCAAAGTTCATACCATTCACAACCAAAGCTCACGTTGGCTTAGTTCTGTACTTGACATGTGTGTCCTTGTAACGCAGAGGCTGCAGACCTCACGTAGTGGAACCCACTGGTTACATTGTGTCATTGTCTTATATAGTGGCGAGGGGAGGAGGGTGTGTTTCATCGTTTATAACCCCTGTCTCTTCACAGGGGCGGGCCACTGATCAAGCAGGGCACTTTCCTTATGAAAACCCAATTCTCTCAATTGGAAGCTAAAATTACATTTAATCTCCTAACAAACTATTTAAATATCAAACATTTCAATTGCATAACAATTCCATGTGACTCTGATAACTAGAGGGTGTATACTTTCCCAGGTACAGTTTATGTCGTCCTGTCATCAGTCATAATGTCTCAGATGACAACCGAACTGACATCCATACTCATTAAGTTCCAAAGCATATTTCCAGCTGGTTTTATTACCAAAATATGGTTCCTTTGCCCCATTTGTTTGATGTTCCCAGACTCTCTATATTCAACAAAGGCTATTCAACAGTCCTTCAGTAGGGTCAGAAAGAGAGGGGAAGGGAGAAAGGTATTTATGGGGGGGTCATAAACCTTACCCACAGGCCAACGTCATGACAATTCTAATGACAAGTATCTCACATAAGCATATTATACAAATAAAAGATCTTAATTATCTATGTTACCCAACTAATTCTGATTCATCCGCCACATCTATAAATATTTTCATTATTATTCTCACAATGTCAGACAGACATTCTCAACAGATATTTCCCCATTCTACGCTTGACAAGAAGTTCCCTCAGTCCACCACGTGGCACTGTGCTTACACATGGTAACGGCTGTGCGTTTAATTTACCCTCTCTCTCTCAAGCAAACGTTCATGTCGATAAATCTCACGCTTTGCGTGGAAATTATCCCACGCATTTGGTTTTACGCACAGATTTGTATAAACGAGGCCACAGATCTGAATCACATCCGTGACCTATTGCGAGATCTGAAAACAGCAGTTGGTGGAGGGCAACTTAATAGACTAGAGTCCTGTCCAGGGGAAGAACTTGTACATCAAGCTGCCTCACACTACAGACACAGGAGATAGGCTCCTGTTACTGTGAGCTGTTCAGCCTCCGACCGCAAGGTACTACAGAGGGTAGTGCATACGGCCCAGTACATCACTGGGGCTAAGCTGCCTGCCATCCAGGACCTCTACGCCAGGTGGTGTCAGGAAGGCCCTAAAAATTGTCAAAGACCCCAGCCACCCCAGTCATAGAATGTTCTCTCTACTACCGCATGGCAAGCGGTACCAGAGCGCCAAGTCTAGGACCAAAAGGCTTCTCAAAAGTTTTTACCCCCAAGCCATAAGACTCCTGAACAAGTAATCAAATGGCTACCTGGACTATTTGCATTGTCCCGCCCCCCCAACCCCTCTTTTACGCTGCTGCTACTCTCTGTTTATCATATATGCATAGTCACTTTAACCATATCTACATGTACATACTACCTCAATCAGCCTGACTAACCGGTGTCTGTATGTAGCCTCATTACTGTTATAGCCTCGCCACTGTTATTTTTCACTGTCTTTTTACTGTTGTTTTTATTTCTTTACTTATCTATTGTTCACCTAATACCTATTTTTTACTTAAAATCGCACTGTTGGTTAGGGCCTGTAAGTAAGCATTTCACAGTAAGGTAAACTTTGATTTGATTTGTTCTGGATCATACAAGACAAGGCTCCTGTTTCTATGAGCTGTTCTGGACTCGTGCAAGGCTACTTACTTATATAATAATTTACATTTTGCAAATAATATAATGAACAACATCATAGGGTTGACATTTGCATCCAATCAATCGAATAAGAAAAAAAAACATTTTAAAATATTTTATCTGATTTTAGACATGATCATGTCGCCAGATGAAAAAACATCCACAAAAGTAAACCTGTTTTTTATGATTTCATATAAACAATATGATTTCATTTGGCAAGAACAAAAACACACATTCTCAGTCAAAAACATAAGTCAGAACACAGCCTCTCTATTCTCTCATGTGATTTCAGGTCCTCTGACTGGGAAAATGTCTTTCCACAATGAGAGCAGTGGTATGTCTTCTCCTCCTGTGGATGTACCCTCTGATGTGATTTCAGGTTCCCTGACTGAGTAAAACTCTTTCCACAGTGGGAGCATTGGTAGGGCTTTTCTCCTGTGTGCGTCCTCTCATGCTTTTTCAGGCCTTCTAACCAACTAAAACTCTTTCCACAGTGGGAACAGTCGTAGGGCTTTTCTCCTGTGTGTACTCTCTCATGTAACTTCTGGCTCCCTGAGCAGATAAAAGTCATTCCACAGTGGGAGCAGTGATAAGGCTTCTCTCCAGAGTGTATTCTCTTATGTATTTTCAGGCTCCCTAACAGACTAAAACTGTTTCCACACTGGGAACATTGGAAAGGCTTTTCTCCTGTGTGTGTCCTCTCATGCTCTTTTAGTTTTCGTAACTTAGGAAAACTCTTTCCGCAGTAGGAGCAGTGATGTCGTTTGGCTGGTTTGGGCGTCTCTGGGTCTGGTTCCCCTGAAGGACTCTTCCTGCTGTCAGAGGGAGAGTCTGGTCTCTCTCCTGCCAAAGATAAAACTGATTATTTTGTTAAACAGAGGCCTGAATGAAACCTCCACATGATAAAACTGTCTTCCTATGAGGTTTAATCTAGATTACATCCCTCAATAACCCAAGGTCAGTTTTCACAGCTGATGTCTGTATCATGTATGGTTCAGAGGTCATGTGGTCTGACAGTATAATGACTAGATGATGTCTGTATCATGTAGGGGTCAGAGGTCACGGGGTCTGACAGTATAATGACTAGATGTCTGTATCATGTAGGGGTCAGAGGTCATGGGGTCTGACAGTATAATGACTAGATGATGTCTGTATCATGTAGGGTTCAGAGGTCACGGGGTCTGACAGTATAATGACTAGATGTCTGTATCATGTAGGGTTCAGAGGTCATGGGGTCTGACAGTATAATGACTAGATGTTGTCTGTATCATGTAGGGTTCAGAGGTCATGGGGTCTGACAGTATAATGACTAGATGTCTGTATCATGTAGGGGTCAGAGGTCACGGGGTCTGACAGGAGGCATGCACAGGTCTAAAAAGGTCCTATAATGGCCCTTTTATCATGGTTTTCTCAAACATGGTTTGTGTTACAAATGTAAAAAACATATCGAACATACTTCCTCCAATGAGGTTTCTATGAGAGAATTGCCAAAACAATATATTCTGAGATACGAAAAATATTATCGGCCCACGTTGGCATGGAATCGCGCTCCAGTGTAATGCAACGTAATTTGAGTCATGATAAGAGCAAGTCCATTCTGTGAAACATTAAAGATGGGATTTTGCGTGTAAATCCATTGTTAACGTGTTGTTGGTGACCCGCTCGTTGGTGGTATACACATCTTAGTTTTATCAATTCCTACATTAAACAACATATTCAAGCATAAACATTCAGTCGAACTTCGCTTTAAAACCACGCATTTTAAGACAGTACTTACTGGTCTTAATCAGATCTCCTGTCTCCTCCTCCTCTTTCAACGTGACAGTCATCTCCCCCTCCTCCTCTTTCACTCCATAAACTGCATCCGCCTCTCCTTTTACTGTAACATCCTCCTCCTCTTTCACTCTGAACGCGTCTTCCTCTTGTTTAACTGCAGCATCATCCTCTTCTTCCTCTTCTTTAACTGAAACGTCTTTCTCTTCTTCTTTCACTGTAACAGTCTCACCCTCTACTTGTTTTTGTATTGTAACATCCTTCTCTTCCTCCTCCTCTTTCACCAGAGCTTCTTTCTCCGTCTTCTACTGTTTTAGTTATACAATATATCTACTTCCAGTTGTAGTGACAGGCCCGTTTTAGTGACAGGCCCGTTGTAGTGACAGGCCCGTTTTAGTGACAGGCCCGTTGTAGTGACAGGCCCGTTGTAGTGACAGGCCCGTTGTAGTGACAGGCCCGTTGTAGTGACAGGCCCGTTGTAGTGACAGGACCGTTTTAGTGACAGGACCGTTGTAGTGACAGGCCTGTTGTAGTGACAGGCCCGTTTTAGTGACAGGCCCGTTTTAGTGACAGGCCAGCTTTAGTGACAGGCCAGCTTTAGTGACAGGCCCGTTTTAGTGACAGGCCAGTTGTAGTGACAGGCCAGTTTTAGTGACAGGCCAGCTTTAGTGACAGGCCAGCTTTAGTGACAGGCCCGTTTTAGTGACAGGCCAGTTGTAGTGACAGGCCAGTTTTAGTGACAGGCCAGCTTTAGTGACAGGCCAGCTTTAGTGACAGGCCAGTTTTTGTGACAGGCCAGTTTTAGGGGTGTGAATACTTTCTGAATGCACTGTGTATCAGTATATTAGACTCTCTCTCGATGCAGTGATGTTGTTTTCATCACTTCTGGTTTAACACTGCCATCAAGTGGTGATTGTCCAAACTGCATCCCTGTTAAGATATAAAAAGCAAGAGAGATTGGGGGGAGAGAGAGCAGAGAGAGAGAGAGAGCAGAGGGAGAGAGAGAGCAGAGAGCAGAGGGAGAAAGAGAGCAGAGAGAGGGAAGAGAGCAGAGAGAGAGCAGAGAACAGAGAGAGGGCAGAGAGCAGAGAAGAGAGCAGAGAGAGCAGATGGAGAGAGCAGAAAGATTGCAGAGAGCGAGAGAGAGTGCAGAGAGAGAGCGCAGAGAGAGCGCAGAGAGAGAGAGTAGAGAGGGAGAGAGAGGAGAGCAGAGCAGACAGTAGAGAGAGCAGAGGACAGAGATGGCAGAGAGAGAGCAGAAAACAGAGAGAGAGAGAGAGCTGTGTGAGAGAGAGAGATGACAGAGAGAGCAGAGGGCAGAGAGAGCAGAGAGTGCAGAGAGCAGAGCAGATAGAGCAGAGAACACAGAGAGACAGCTGTGAGAGAGAGGCAGAGAGCAAAGAGAGCAGAGGGAGAGAGAGAGCAGAGGGAGAGAGAGAGCAGAGGGAGATCGCAGAGAGTGAGAAGAGAGCAGAGAGAGAGAAGAGAGAGGGCAGAGAACAGAGAGCAGACTGAGATAGCAGAGAGAGACTAGAGAGTGAGAGAGGGCAGACAGAGAAGAGAGCAGAGAACAGAAAGTGAGAAGAGAGCAGAGAGAGCAGAGGGAGAGAGAGCAGAGGGAGAGAGAGCAGAGATCAGAGAGTGAGAAGAGAGAGAGCAGAGAGCGAGAAGAGAGCAGAGAGCGAGAAGAGAGCAGAGAGTGAGAAGAGAGCAGAGAGTGAGAAGAGAGCAGAGAGTGAGAAGAGAGCAGAGGGAGAGAGAGCAGAGGGAGAGAGAGAGAGCAGAGAGAGAGAGCAGAGAGAGAGAGAGCAGAGAGAGAGAGCAGAGAGAGAGAGAGAGCAGAGAGAGAGCAGAGAGAGAGAGAGAGCAGAGAGAGAGCAGAGAGAGAGCAGAGAGAACAGACAGCATCGAGAGCAGGAAAAGCAGAGAGCAGAGGGAGCAGAGAGAGAGCAGATAGCAGGCTGAGAGAGAGAGCAGAGAGCAGGCTGAGAGAGCAGAGAGGGCAGAGAGCAGAGAGAGCAGAGAGAACAGAGAGAGAGAGGGAGAGCAGAGAGCAGAGAGAGAGAGCGGAGAACAGAGAGCAGAGAGAGAGCAGAGAGCAGAGAGAGCAGAGAGCAGGCTGAGAGAGCAGAGAGAGACTAGAGAGTGAGAGAGGGCAGAGAGAGAAGAGAGGGCAGAGAGAGCAGAGAGCAGAGAACAGAAAGTGAGAAGAGAGCAGAGAGAGCAGAGGGAGAGAGAGCAGAGGGAGAGAGAGCAGAGAACACAGAGAGAGCAGAGATCAGAGAGAGCAGATAGAGAGCAGAGAGTGAGAAGAGAGCAGAGAGTGAGAAGAGAGCAGAGAGTGAGAAGAGAGCAGAGGGAGAGAGAGAGCAGAGGGAGAGAGAGAGCAGAGGGAGAGAGAGCAGAGAGAGAGAGAGAGCAGAGGGAGAGAGAGCAGAGAGAGAGAGAGCAGAGAGCAGAGAGAGAGAGCAGAGAGAGAGAGCAGAGAGAGAGAGAGCAGAGAGAGTGAGAAGAGAGCAGAGAGTGAGAAGAAAGAGGGCAGAGAGAGCAGAGGGAGCAGAGAGAGCAGAGAGGGCAGAGAGAGAGCAGAGATAAGAGAGAGAGCAGCAGAGAGAGATAGCAGAGAGAGAGCAGAGAGCAAAGAGAGAGAGAGCAGAGTGAGAAATAGAGAGCAGAGAGTGAGAAAGAGAGAGCAGCAAAAGCAGAGAGCAGAGCGAGAGAGCAGAGAGGGAGCAGAGAGAGAACAGAGAGCATAGAGAGCAGGAAAAGCAGAGAGCAGAGAGAGAGAGAGCAGAGGGAGCAGAGAGAGAGCAGATAGCAGGCTGAGAGAGAGAGAGCAGAGAGCAGGCTGAGAGAGCAGAGAGAGCAGATAGCAGGCTGAGGGAGAGAGCAAAGAGGGCAGAGAGCAGAGAGAGCAGAGAGAACAGAGAGAGAGGGAGAGCAGAGAACAGAGAGAGCAGAGAGAGAGAGAGCGGAGAACAGAGAGCAGAGAGAGAGCAGAGAGAGCAGAGGGAAAGAAAAGAGAGAGAGAGCAGAGAGAGCGAGAAGAGAGGGCAGAGAGAGCAGAGAGAGAGCAGAGAGAGAGAGCACAGAGAGAGAGAGCACAGAGAGAGAGAGCACAGAGAGAGAGAGCACAGAGAGAGAGCACAGAGAGAGAGAGCACAGAGAGCACAGAGGGCAGAGAGAGCAGAGATAAGAGAGAGCAGCAGAGCATTGAGAGCAGAGAGAGAGCCGAGCGAGCAGAGCAGAGAGCGAGCAGAGCAGAGAGAGAGCAGAGAGTGAGAGAGCAGAGAGTGAGAGCAGAGAGGGAGCAGAGAGAGAGCATAGAGAGCAGGAAAAGCAGAGAGCAGAGAGAGCAGAGAGAGAGTACAGAGGGAGCAGAGAGATAGAGAGCAGAGAGAGAGAGATAGAAAGCAGAGAGCAGAGAGAGAGAGCAGAGGGAGCAGAGAGAACAGAGAGCATAGAGAGCAGGCAAAGCAGAGAGCAGAGAGAGAGCAGAGAGGGAGCAGAGAGAGGGAGCAGAGAACAGAGAGAGAGAGGGAGAGCAGAGAACAGAGAGAGAGAGAGCAGAGAGGGCAGAGAGCAGAGAGAGCAGAGAGAACAGAGAGAGAGAGGGAGAGCAGAGAACAGAGAGAGCAGAGAGAGAGAGAGAGCGGAGAACAGAGAGCAGAGAGAGAGCAGAGAGAGCAGAGGGAAAGAAAAGAGAGAGAGAGCAGAGAGAGCGAGAAGAGAGGGCAGAGAGAGCAGAGAGAGAGAGCACAGAGAGAGAGAGCACAGAGAGAGAGAGCACAGAGAGAGAGAGCACAGAGAGAGAGAGCACAGAGAGAGAGAGCACAGAGAGCAGAGAGGGCAGAGAGAGCAGAGAGGGCAGAGAGAGCAGAGATAAGAGAGAGCAGCAGAGCAGCAGAGCATTGAGAGCAGAGAGAGAGCCGAGCGAGCAGAGCAGAGAGCGAGCAGAGCAGAGAGAGAGCAGAGAGTGAGAGAGCAGAGAGTGAGAGCAGAGAGGGAGCAGAGAGAGAGCATAGAGAGCAGGAAAAGCAGAGAGCAGAGAGAGCAGAGAGAGAGTACAGAGGGAGCAGAGAGATAGAGAGCAGAGAGAGAGAGATAGAAAGCAGAGAGCAGAGAGAGAGAGCAGAGGGAGCAGAGAGAACAGAGAGCATAGAGAGCAGGCAAAGCAGAGAGCAGAGAGAGAGAGCAGAGAGGGAGCAGAGAGAGGGAGCAGAGAACAGAGAGAGAGAGAGCAGAGAGGGCAGAGAGCAGAGAGAGCAGAGAGAACAGAGAGAGAGAGGGAGAGCAGAGAACAGAGAGAGCAGAGAGAGAGAGAGAGCGGAGAACAGAGAGCAGAGAGAGAGCAGAGAGAGCAGAGGGAAAGAAAAGAGAGAGAGAGCAGAGAGAGCGAGAAGAGAGGGCAGAGAGAGCAGAGAGAGAGAGCACAGAGAGAGAGAGCACAGAGAGAGAGAGCACAGAGAGAGAGAGCACAGAGAGAGAGAGCACAGAGAGAGAGAGCACAGAGAGAGAGAGCACAGAGAGCAGAGAGGGCAGAGAGAGCAGAGATAAGAGAGAGCAGCAGAGCATTGAGAGCAGAGAGAGAGCCGAGCGAGAGAGCAGAGAGTGAGAGAGCAGAGAGTGAGAAAGAGAGAGCAGAGAGAGAGAGCAGAGAGGGAGCAGAGAGAGAGCATAGAGAGCAGGAAAAGCAGAGAGAGAGTACAGAGGGAGCAGAGAGATAGAGAGCAGAGAGCAGTGAGAGAGAGATAGAAAGCAGAGAGCAGAGAGAGAGAGCAGAGGGAGCAGAGAGAACAGAGAGCATAGAGAGCAGGCAAAGCAGAGAGCAGAGAGAGAGAGCAGAGAGGGAGCAGAGAGAGAGAGCAGAGAACAGAGAGCAGAGAGTGAGAAGAGTGACCTTGCATCACAACACTCTGTTGCTATAGTGACCCTACATCACAACACTGTTGCTATAGTGACCCTACATCACAACACTGTTGCTATAGTGACCCTGCATCACAACACTGTTGCTATAGTGACCCTGCATCACAACACTCTGTTACTATAGTGATCCTGCATCACAACATTATGTTGCTATAGTGACCCTGCATCACAACACTCTGTTGCTATAGTAACCCTGCATCACAACACTCTGTTGCTATAGTAACCCTGCATCACAACACTCTGTTGCTATAGTGACCCTGCATCACAACACTCTGTTGCTATAGTAACCCTGCATCACAACACTCTGTTGCTATAGTAACCCTGCATCACAACACTCTGTTGCTATAGTAACCCTGCATCACAACACTCTGTTGCTATAGTAACCCTGCATCACAACACTCTGTTGTAAATATTTAATTGTTTTGTATTTCATTTCATATTTGACAGAGACATGATGTAAAATCAATAACTAAATTGTTTTCACAATTAACACGTCTTTTCTTGTTTCAAGTATGTTTTATTATGAAAAGTACAATATATCCATGTATAATTGTACAACTATGGAGCGTATGTCCACATATAATTATACAATTTGTTATTCAACATAAAAGACAACAAATGATCACATTGGTATTTTAACAGTGTTATTGTAAGAGGTCCTGGGTCAAGGTCCTCACAATTATAGGAAGACGCGCGCATGTGTGTGTGTGAGAGTGTGTCCAGTGAGTGTGTGTGTGTGTTTGAGTTTGTCCAGTATGTGTGTGTGTTTGTCCAGTGTGTGTGTGTGTGTGTTTGTCCAGTGTGTGTGTGTGTGTGTGTCCAGTGTGTGTGTGTGTGTGTGTGTGTATCCAGTGTGTGTTTGTGTGTGTGTGTGTGTGTGTGTGTGTCCTGTTTGTCCAGTGTGTGTGTCCTGTTTGTCCAGTGAGTGTGTGTGTGTGTGTGTGTGTGTGTGTGTGTGTGTGTGTGTGTGTGTATATGTGTTTGTCCAGTGTGTGTGTGTGTTTTTTTGTCCAGTGTGTGTGTGTGTTTGTCCAGTGTGTGTGTGTGTGTGTTTGTCCAGTGTGTGTGTGTGTGTGTGTGTGAGTCCAGTGTGTGTGTGTGTGTGTGTGTCCAGTGTGTGTGTGTGGTGTGTGTGTGTCCGTGTGTTGTGTCAGTGTGTGTGTGTGTGTGTGTGTGTGTGTGTGTTTGTCCAGTGTGTGTGTGTGTGTGTGTGTGTGTTTGTCCAGTGTGTGTGTGTGTGTTTGTCCAGTGTGTGTGTGTGTGTTTGTCCAGTGTGTGTGTGTGTGTGTTTGTCCAGTGTGTGTGTGTGTGTGTGTGTGTGTGTGTGTGTGTGTGTGTGTGTGTGTGTGTGTGTGTGTGTGTGTGTGTGTGTGTGTGTGTTTGTCCAGTGTGTGGGTGTTTGTCCTGTGTGTGTGTGTGTGTGTGTGTCCTGTGTGTGTGTGTGTGTGTGTGTGTCCTGTGTGTGTGTTTGTCCAGTGTGTGTGTGTGTGTGTGTTTGTCCAGTGTGTGTGTGTGTGTGTGTTTGTCCAGTGTGTGTGTGTGTGTGTGTGTGTGTGTTTGTCCAGCGTGTGTGTGTGTGTTTGTCCAGTGTGTGTGTGTGTGTGTGTGTGTTTGTCCAGTGTGTGTGTGTGTGTTTGTCCAGTGTGTGTGTTTGTCCAGTGTGTGTGTGTGTGTCCAGTGTGTGTGTGTGTGTGTTTGTCCAGTGTGTGTGTGTGTGTGTGTGTGTGTGTGTTTGTCCAGTGTGTGTGTGTTTGTCCTGTGTGTGTGTGTGTGGGTGTGTGTCCTGTGTGTGTGTGTGTGTCCTGTGTGTGTGTGTGTCCTGTGTGTGTGTGTGTGTGTGTGTGTCCTGTGTGTGTGTGTGTTTGTCCAGTGTGTGTGTGTGTGTGTGTTTGTCCAGTGTGTGTGTGTGTGTCCAGTGTGTGTGTGTGTGTCCAGTGTGTGTGTGTGTCCAGTGTGTGTGTGTGTGTTTGTCCAGTGTGTGTGTGTGTCCAGTGTGTGTGTGTGTGTTTGTCCAGTGTGTGTGTGTGTGTCCAGTGTGTGTGTGTGTGTTTGTCCAGTGTGTGTGTGTGTGTGTGTGTGTGTGTGTGTGTGTGTGTGTGTTTTGTCCAGTGTGTGTGTGTTTGTCCTGTGTGTGTGTGTGGGTGTTTGTCCTGTGTGTGTGTGTGTGTGTGTGTCCTGTGTGTGTGTGTGTGTGTGTGTCCTGTGTGTGTGTGTGTGTGTTTGTCCAGTGTGTGTGTGTGTGTGTGTGTGTGTGTGTGTGTGTGTGTGTGTGTTTGTCTAGTGTGTGTCCTGTGTGTCCAGCATGTGTGTATCCACTGTGTGTGAATGTCCAGTGTGTGTGTGTGTGTGTGTGTGTCCAGTTATTATTTCAGGGACACTGAAGAGCCAACATACTGAACCCTAAACCCTGGATAGAGGGGCTCAGTGAATGTGGAGGTGAATGTGATCAGGTGGGTCAGTGTGTCAGAGGAGGCTCTATAGAAGGACAGAGTGCCGGCTGGCCAGTCCAGATACACTCCTAGTCTGTGGGAGCTGGAGGAGGGGACGTCTATGGTAGTGAGATTATCATTGTGCCTGGCAGAGTAACTGTTGTCAGAGCAGAACAGACTCCAGGACTTGTCATTGTATCCAAGACAACAGTCATCATCCCATCCTCTCCTGCTGATTCCTTTATATGTCACTCCTATACCAGCCTCCCCACTCCACTCTACCTCCCAGTAACAGCGCCCAGTCAGACCCTCTCTACACAACACCTGTCTACAGTCCTCAAATCTCTCTGGGTGATCAGGATACGGCTGCTCCTCTCTCCATGTCACCTTTCTGTTCTCCTCAGACAGAGAGAGGAGTCTGTTTACTGTGTTTGGGTCCAGTGTGAGATCACAGACATCTGATGGATGAAACCAGACACAATATTAGAAATCATCATCATTCACATCAGAATGTTAACTCACTTTTCACTAATTCATTTAATGTAGATGTTTCTAGGTATCAAAAGGTGAAGTTAAGGTAACTTGAGACTTGTTGAATGATCACATGTTATACTGTATGGTAATATAATACACGCTTATTCACATTAATTACACACACACACACACACACACACACACTGTCACATCAACTCTTTGTAAACGTTGGTGTCCCTGATTTCTGCTTCTGTAGAACTACAGATGATATTTAATATGACCAAGTCAGTAATGATGATGGTCTTTGACTTAACTTGAATTAAGACTTATTCTTAGTCATATTCTTCACAGCAGTCAACACTCACATTTTCTAATCCCAGGTTTCATTCTGTTCTCTCCACCATGTTCCACACTGTAGCGGTAAGCAGAAGAACAGACAGTCATTGAGGGATACACCTGAACTCTCTCACACACACACACACACACACACACACACACACACACTGTACACACACACACACTGGACACACACACACACTGGACAAACACATACACACACGGTCAAGCGTTGTATGTCTCCACTGTGTGTGTCCAGTATGTGTGTGTGTGTGTGTCCAGTGTGTGTGTGTGAGTGTGTGTGTGTCCTGTGTGTGTGTGTGTGTGTCCTGTGTGTGTGTGTCTCCTGTGTGTGTGTGTGTGTGTGTCCTGTATGTGTGTGTGTGTGTGTGTGTCCTGTGTGTGTGTGTGTGTGTGTCCTGTGTGTGTGTGTGTGTGTCCTGTGTGTGTGTGTGTGTGTGTCCTGTGTGTGTTTGTGTGTGTCCTGTGTGTTTTTGTGTGTGTCCTGTGTGTGTCCTGTGTGTGTGTGTGTGTCCTGTGTGTGTGTGTCCTGTGTGTGTGTGTGTGTGTGTCCGTGTCCTGTGTGTGTGTGTGTGTCCGTGTCCTGTGTGTGTGTGTGTGTGTCCGTGTCCTGTGTGTGTGTGTGTGTCCGTGTCCTGTGTGTGTGTCCGTGTCCTGTGTGTGTGTGTCCGTGTCCTGTGTGTGTGTGTGTCCGTGTCCTGTGTGTGTGTGTGTGTATGTCCTGTGTGTGTGTGTATGTCCTGTGTGTGTGTGTGTGTGTGTGTGTATGTCCTGTGTGTGTGTGTGTGTGTGTGTATGTCCTGTGTGTGTGTGTGTGTGTGTCCTGTGTGTGTGTGTGTGTGTGTGTGTATGTCCTGTGTGTGTGTATGTCCTGTGTGTGTGTGTGTGTATGTCCTGTGTGTGTGTGTGTATGTCCTGTGTGTGTGTATGTCCTGTGTGTGTGTGTTTGTCCTGTGTGTGTGTGTGTATGTCCTGTGTCTGTGTATTTGTCGTGTGTGTGTGTGTGTGTGTATTTGTCGTGTGTGTGTGTATTTGTCCTGTGTGTGTGTGTGTGTGTGTGTGTGTGTGTGTGTGTGTATTTGTCGTGTGTGTGTGTGTGTATTTCTCCTGTGTGTGTGTGTGTGTATTTGTCCTGTGTGTGTGTGTGTGTGTGTATTTGTCCTGTGTGTGTGTGTGTGTGTGTGTGTGTGTGTGTGTGTGTGTATTTGTCCTGTGTGTGTGTGTGTGTGCGTTTGTCCTGTGTGTGTGTGTGTGTGTGTATTTGTCCTGTGTGTGTGTGTGTGTGTGTGTGTGTGTGTGTGTGTGTGTGTGTGTGTATTTGTCCTGTGTGTGTGTGTGTGTGCGTTTGTCCTGTGTGTGTGTGTGTGTTTGTCCTGTGTGTGTGTGTGTCCTATGTGTGTGTGTGTATTTGTCCTGTGTGTGTGTGTGTGTGTGTGTGTGTGTGTGTGTGTGTGTGTGTGTTTGTGTGTCGTGTGTGTCCTGTGTGTTTTGTTTAAGCAGAAAAACAGACAGTCATTGAGGGATACACCTGAACGAACTCACACACACACACACACACACACACACACACACACACACACACACACACACACACACACACACACACACACTGGACACACACACACAGTCAGCATATAACTTTGTCCAAGTGGTGGTCAGAATGTTTGTCTTAACTAGCCTGAAAAGTCAAACATGTCTGATATGAACATTGACATAAACCCTCTACATACTTGAGTTTCTCCAGTCTGCAGTGTGGATCCTCCAGTCCAGCAGAGAGCAGTCTGACTCCTGAGTCTCCTGGGTGATTGTAGCTCAGGTCCAGCTCTCTCAGGTGTGAGGGGTTTGACCTCAGAGCTGAGACCAGAGAAGCACAGCCTTCCTCTGTGACTAGACAGCCTGACAGCCTGCAAAGAGTCAAATCATATTAAAATCACACTGCTATTCTTTGGTGGTGAAAATACTGGCAGCATATTTGTTTCTACATTTTCAGAAATCAGTGTCCTGAAACCTGCCAAATCTATTCATCAATTAATAAATCTTTATTTTAAATGATCATATTACTTGTAGAGAAATATGTACAGTACAAATATTTGAGTAGACTGACCAGACCAGTTTAAAAGCAGTATCAGTCAAAAGACAGACAGTGAGGTATCAGATTTAGATTGTATTGAGTATACAGTCCACACCATATCTATTTTGACAGTGAAGATAACATTTTAAATGTGGCTCTAAACTCCAGCATTTTGGATTTCAGATCAAATGTTTCATATGAGGTGACAGTATATAATGTCACCTTTTATTTGAGGATATTTTCATACATATCTGTTTCACCATTTAGAAAAATGAAAGCACTTTATGTATCTAGTCCCCCTATTTAAAGAAGTCATATGTTTTCTGACCAATTCACTCATAGTGGCTTAAAGTAGTCACAAGTTGAGTATTTGATCCGATATTCCTTGAACGCAGCAGAGGATACAACAAAACATGCTAACCTCTCACCATTACCAATAACAGAGACTACAACGAAACACTTGTTGACCAACTACAGGAATACTGACCTCAGAGTCTCCAGTTTACAGTGGGGATTCCCCAGTCCAGCAGAGAGCAGCTCCACTCCTGAATCCTTCAGGTCATTGTTACTCAGGTCCAGCTCTCTCAGGTGTGAGGGGTTTGACCTCAGAGCTGAGACCAGAGAATCACAGCCTTTCTCTGTGACTCCACAGCCTGACAGCCTGCAAAGAGTCAAATCATATTAAAATCACACTGCTATTCTTTGGTGGTGAAAATACTGGCAGCATATTTGTTTCTACATTTTCAGAAATCAGTGTCCTGAAACCTGCCAAATCTATTCATCAATTAATAAATCTTTATTTTAAATGATCATATTACTTGTAGAGAAATATGTACAGTACAAATATTTGAGTAGACTGACCAGACCAGTTTAAAAGCAGTATCAGTCAAAAGACAGACAGTGAGGTATCAGATTTAGATTGTATTGAGTATACAGTCCACACCATATCTATTTTGACAGTGAAGCAAACATTTTAAATGTGGCTCTATACTCCAACATTTTGGATTTTAGATCAAATGTTTCATATGAGGTGACAGTATATAATGTCACCTTTTATTTGAGGGTATTTTAATACATACAGTTGAAGTCAGAAGTTTACATACACCTTAGCCAAATGCATTTAAACTCAATTTTTACAATTCCTGACATTTAATACCATATCTATTTTGACATTTACATTACATTTAAGTCATTTAGCAGACGCTCTTATCCAGAGCGACTTACAAATCGGTGCATTCACCTATAATATCCAGTAGAACAACCACTTTACAATAGTGCATCTAAATCTTTTAAGGGGGGGGGGTTAGAAGGATTACTTTATCCTATCCCAGGTATTCCTTAAAGAGGTGGGGTTTCAGGTGTCTCCGGAAGGTGGTGATTGACTCCGCTGTCCTGGCGTCGTGAGGGAGCTTGTTCCACCATTGGGGTGCCAGAGCAGCGAACAGTTTTGACTGGGCTGAGCGGGAACTGTGCTTCCGCAGAGGTAGGGGGGCCAGCAGGCCAGAGGTGGATGAACGCAGTGCCCTTGTTTGGGTGTAGGGCCTGATCAGAGCCTGAAGGTACGGAGGTGCCGTTCCCCTCACAGCTCCGTAGGCAAGCACCATGGTCTTGTAGCGGATGCGAGCTTCAACTGGAAGCCAGTGGAGAGAGTGGAGGAGCGGGGTGACGTGAGAGAACTTGGGAAGGTTGAACACCAGACGGGCTGCGGCGTTCTGGATGAGTTGTAGGGGTTTAATGGCACAGGCAGGGAGCCCCGCCAACAGCGAGTTGCAGTAACCCAGACGGGAGATGACAAGTGCCTGGATTAGGACCTGCGCCGCTTCCTGTGTGAGGCAGGGTCGTACTCTGCGAATGTTGTAGAGCATGAACCTACAGGATCGGGTCACCGCCTTGATGTTAGTGGAGAACGACAGGGTGTTGTCCAGGGTCACGCCAAGGTTCTTAGCACTCTGGGAGGAGGACGCAAGGGAGTTGTCAACCGTGATGGCGAGATCATGGAACGGGCAGTCCTTCCCCGGGAGGAAGAGCAGCTCCGTCTTGCCGAGGTTCAGCTTGAGGTGGTGAGCCGTCATCCACACTGATATGTCTGCCAGACATGCAGAGATGCGATTCGCCACCTGGTTATCAGAAGGGGGAAAGGAGAAGATTAATTGTGTGTCGTCTGCGTAGCAATGATAGGAGAGACCATGTGAGGATATGACCGAGCCAAGTGACTTGGTGTATACTGAGAATAGGAGAGGGCCTAGAACAGAGCCCTGGGGGACACCAGTGGTGAGAGCACGTGGTGTGGAGACAGATTCTCGCCACGCCACCTGGTAGGAGCGACCTGTCAGGTAGGACGCAATCCAAGCGTGGGCCGCGCCGGAGATGCCCAGCTCGGAGAGGGTGGAGAGGAGGATCTGATGGTTCACGGTATCAAAGGCAGCAGATAGGTCTAGGAGGATGAGCGCAGAGGAGAGAGAGTTAGCTTTAGCAGTGTGGAGAGCCTCCGTGACACAGAGAAGAGCAGTCTCAGTGGAATGCCCAGTCTTGAAACCTGACTGATTAGGATCAAGAAGGTAATTCTGAGAGAGATAGCAGGAGAGCTGGCCAAGGACGGCACGTTCAAGAGTTTTGGAGAGAAAAGAAAGAAGGGATACTGGTCTGTAGTTGTTGATGTCGGAGGGATCGAGTGTAGGTTTTTTCAGAAGGGGTGCAACTCTCGCTCTCTTGAAGACGGAAGGGACGTAGCCAGCGGTCAAGGATGAGTTGATGAGCGAGGTGAGGTAGGGGAGAAGGTCTCCGGAAATGGTCTGGAGAAGAGAGGAGGGGATAGGGTCAAGTGGGCAGGTTGTTGGGCGGCCGGCCGTCACGAGACGCGAGATTTCATCTGGAGAGAGAGGGGAGAAAGAGGTCAAAGCACAGGGTAGGGCAGTGTGAGCAGGACCAGCGGTGTCGTTTGGCTTAGCAAACGAGGATCGGATGTCATCAGCCTTCTTTTCAAAATGGTTGACGAAGTCATCCGCAGAGAGAGAGGAGGGGGGGGGGGAGGGGGGGAGGATTCAGGAGGGAGGAGAAGGTAGCAAAGAGCTTCCTAGGGTTAGAGGCAGATGCTTGGAATTTAGAGTGGTAGAAAGTGGCTTTAGCAGCAGAGACAGAAGAGGAAAATGTAGAGAGGAGGGCGTGAAAGGATGCCAGGTCCGCAGGGAGGCGAGTTTTCCTCCATTTCCGCTCGGCTGCCCGGAGCCCTGTTCTGTGAGCTCGCAGTGAGTCGTCGAGCCACGGCGCAGGAGTGGAGGACCGAGCCGGCCTGGAGGATAGGGGACAGAGAAAATCGAAGGATGCAGAAAGGGAGGAGAGGAGGGTTGAGGAGGCAGAATCAGGAGATAGGTTGGAGAAGGTTTGAGCAGAGGGAAGAGATGATAGGATGGAAGAGGAGAGAGTAGCGGGAGAGAGAGAGCGAAGGTTGGGACGGCGCAATACCATCCGAGTAGGGGCAGAGTGAGAAGTGTTGGATGAGAGCGAGAGGGAAAAGGATACAAGGTAGTGGTCGGAGACTTGGAGGGGAGTTGCAATGAGATTAGTGGAAGAACAGCATCTAGTAAAGATGAGGTCAAGCGTATTGCCTGCCTTGTGAGTAGGGGGGGAAGGTGAGAGGGTGAGGTCAAAGGAGGAGAGGAGTGGAAAGAAGGAGGCAGAGAGGAATGAGTCAAAGGTAGACGTGGGGAGGTTAAAGTCACCCAGAACTGTGAGAGGTGAGCCATCCTCAGGGAAGGAACTTATCAAGGCATCAAGCTCATTGATGAACTCTCCAAGGGAACCTGGAGGGCGATAAATGATAAGGATGTTAAGCTTGAAAGGGCTGGTAACTGTGACAGCATGGAATTCAAATGAGGAGATAGACAGATGGGTCAGGGGAGAAAGAGAGAATGTCCACTTGGGAGAGATGAGGATTCCAGTGCCACCACCCCGCTGGCTCGATGCTCTAGGGGTATGCGAGAACACGTAGGCAGACGAGGAGAGAGCAGTAGGAGTAGCAGTGTTATCTGTGGTAATCCACGTTTCCGTCAGCGCCAGGAAGTCTAGGGACTGGAGGGTAGCATAGGCTGAGATGAACTCAGCCTTGTTGGCCGCAGACCGGCAGTTCCAGAGGCTGCCGGAGACCTGGAACTCCACGTGGGTCGTGCGCGCTGGGACCACCAGGTTAGAGTGGCAGCGGCCACGCGGTGTGAAGCGTTTGTATGGCCTGTGCAGAGGGGAGAGAACAGGGATAGCCAGACACATAGCTGACAAGCTACAGAAGAGGCTAAGCTAATGAAGATAACATTTTAAATGTGGCTCTAAACTCCAACATTTTGGATTTCAGATCAAATGTTTCATATGAGGTGACAGTATATAATGTCACCTTTTATTTGAGGATATTTTCAAACATATCTGTTTCACCATTTAGAAAAATGAAAGCACTTTATGTATCTAGTCCCCCTATTTAAATAAGTCATATGTTTTCATATGTTTTCTGACCAATTAACTCATAGTGTGTTAAAATAGTCAAAAGTTTAGTATTTGGCCCATATTCCTTGACTGCCATGATTGAGAAAAATCATGAATCATAATGAGTGAGAGAGTTACAGAGGCTACAACAAAACATGCTAACCTCTCACCATTACCAATAACAGAGGCTACAACAAAACATGCTAACCTCACCATTACCAATAACAGAGGATACAACAAAACATGCTAACCTCTCACCATTACCAATAACAGAGGCTACAACAAAACATGCTAACCTCTCACCATTACCAATAACAGAGGCTACAACAAAACATGCTAACCTCTCACCATTACCAATAACAGAGGCTACAACAAAACACGCTAACCTCTCACCATTACCAATAACAGAGGCTACAACAAAACATGCTGACCTCTCACCATTAACAGAGGCTACAACAAAACATACTAACCTCTCACCATTACCAATAACAGAGGCTACAACAAAACATGCTAACCTCTCACCATTACCAATAACAGAGGATACAACAAAACATGCTAACCTCTTACCATTACCAATAACAGAGGCTACAACAAAACATACTAACCTCTCACCATTACCAATAACAGAGGCTACAACAAAACATGCTAACCTCTCATCATTACCAATAACAGAGGCTACAACAAAACATACTAACCTCTCACCATTACCAATAACAGAGGATACAACAAAACATGCTAACCTCTCACCATTACCAATAACAGAGGATACAACAAAACATGCTAACCTCTCACCATTACCAATAACAGAGGCTACAACAAAACATGCTAACCTCTCACCATTACCAATAACAGAGGATACAACAAAACATGCTAACCTCTCACCATTACCAATAACAGAGGCTACAACAAAACATGCTAACCTCTCACCATTACCAATTTATTTATTTATTTCACCTTTATTTTAAAAGAAATACAAAAATAATAATTATCCCCAATGAGTCGTGCACAACCCGTGTCCAAATTAAGCACCTCACATTGTGGTTACTCACGACTTGGTGGATATTCCCTCAGCGAAGTATGGCAGTTCCATGCAGGTTTCCTCACCAAGTCCAAGGCAGCACAGCTACCCATGCAGACAGTACTCCTTAGTAACCTATATCCCCATGGCAGCACAGCTACCCATGCAGACAGTCCTCCTTAGTAACCGATATCCCCATGGCAACACAGCTCCCCATGCAGACAGTACTCCTTAGTAACCGATATCCCCATGGCAGCACAGCTCCCCATGCAGACAGTCCTCCTTAGTAACCGATATCGCCATGGCAACACAGCTACCCATGCAGACAGTACTCCTTAGCCGTAACCGATATCCCCATGGCAACACGAACTCGTTAAGCTTCCCAAGCAATTATCTCCCGGTGTCACACGATGCTAGGCTAACCTCTAGGCTGGCTAATACCTCCACGACGAGACGGTAGCTTCAGTCTTTACTAAGTTTTAACTAAATTATAACAACTCTTTTATTAAATAAAACATGTATTTCCCTTCATGTCTTAGTAGCTATGGGTTTTGTTGTAGTTCTGTCGTCTTCTTTTATAATTTTTCTTCACCAACCGTCCTGAGGTAAAACGTCCATCCTTTCATCAACGTCTTTTTCCCTCCCGTTAACCAGGTCAACTCCCATTGGCCACAACTTAACAAGCGACCTTATTGGTCAAAACTTCAACTTCTAAGAAAAACAAACTATTCACTTATACATTAAATAAATATTTCTTCAAAAAGCATAATGCATTAACAACATTACAGTTTAGGAGCAATTCAATCATCTTTTAAATATAATACCAATTAATTATCACAAATAAACTCAATACTTGGTTCAAACAAGGGTATTACACAAACATACAGTCAATAATACAGTAGAAAAATAAGTCTATATACAATGTGAGCAAATGAACTGAAATAAGGGAGGTAAAGGCAAAAACAGGCCATGGTGGCAAAGTAAATACAATATAGCAAGCAAAACACTGGAATGGTAGATATGCAGTGGAAGAAAGTGCAAAGTAGAAATAGAAATAGTGGGTGCAAAGGAGCTAAATAAATAATACAGTTGGGGAAGAAGTAGTTGGGCTAAATTATAGATGGGCTATGTACAGGTGCAGTAATCTGTGAGCTGCTCTGACAGCTGGTGCTTAAAGCTAGTGAGGGAGATAAGTGTTTCCAGTTTCAGATATTTTTGTAGTTCGTTCCAGTCATTGGCAGCAGAGAACTGGAAGGAGAGGCGGCCAAAGGAGGAATTGGCTTTGGGGGTGACCAGGGAGATATACCTGCTGGAGCGCGTGCTACAGGTGGGTGCTGCTATGGTGACCAGCGAGCGGAGATAAGGGGGGACTTTACCTAGCAGGGTCTTGTAGATGACCTGGAGCCAGTGGGTTTGGCGACGAGTATGAAGCGAGGGCCAGACAACGAGAGCGTACAGGTCGCAGTGGTGGATAGTACAGTGGGGGGGAAAAGTATTTGATCCCCTGCTGATTTTGTACATTTGCCCACTGACAAAGAAATGATCAGTCTATAATTTTAATGGTAGGTTTATTTGAACAGTGAGAGACAGAATAACAGCAAAAAAAATCCAGAAAAAACGCATGTCAAAAATGTTATACAATTATTTGCATTTTAATGAGGGAAATAAGTATTTGATCCCTCTGCAAAACATGACTTAGTACTTGGTGGCAAAACCCTTGTTGGCAATCACAGAGGTCAGACGTTTCTTGTAGTTGGCCACCAGGTTTGCACACAACTCAGGACATATCGAGTCCTGTATCTATAATTCTTAATATAATTGTTATGCTTTTTGTGAACGTTTATCGTGAGTAATTTAGTAAATTTTTAGTAAATTCATCGGAAGTTTGCGGGGGGTATGCTAGTTCTGAACGTCACATGCTAATGTAAAAAGCTGGTTTTTGATATAAATATGAACTTGATTGAACAAAACATGCATGTATTGTATAACATAATGTCCTAGGTGTGTCATCTGATGAAGATCATCAAAGGTTAGTGCTGCATTTAGCTGTGGTTTGGATTTATGTGACATTATATGCTAGCTTGAAAAATGGGTGTCTGATTATTTCTGGCTGGGTACTCTGCTGACATAATCTAATGTTTTGCTTTCGTTGTAAAGCCTTTTTGAAATTGGACAGTGTGGTTAGATTAACGAGAGTCTTGTCTTTAAAATGGTGTAAAATAGTCATATGTTTGAGAAATTGAAGTAATAGCATTTCTAAGGTATTTGAATAACGCGCCACAGGATTCCACTGGCTGTTACGTAGGTGGGACGATTTCGTCCCGCCGACCCAGAGAGTTTAACTTTGGATTGGAGATGCTGTAACGCCCTGGCCATAGAGAGGGGTTTTTTGTTCTTTATTTTGGTTAGGCCAGGGTGTTACATTGGGTGGGCGTTCTATGTTATTTTTCTAGGTTTTTTGTATTTCTTTGTTTTGGACCGTGTGTGGCTCCCAATCAGGCACAGCTGTAGTTCGTTGTTGTTGATTGGGAGTCACACATAAGGAGCATGTTTTTCCTTTGGGTTTTGCGGGTAATTGTTTCTGTTTAGATATTTTCCTAACAGGACTGTTTTGTTGTCGTGTTTTTGTTCATTTTTGTAGTGTTCTCTTTTGTTCTATTAAATTCCAAGATGAACACTAACTCCGCTGCACCTTGGTCTCTCTCTCACGACAGCCCTTACAGATGCTTATAGTGAGTCTGGAAGGAGAGTTTACAGTCTAACCAGACACCTAGGTATTTGTAGTTGTCCACATATTCTAAGTCAGAACCGTCCAGAGTAGTGATGCTGGACAGGTGGGCAGGTGCAGGCAGCGATCGGTTGAAGAGCATGCATTTAGTTTTACTTGTATTTAAGAGCAGTTGGAGGCCACGGAAGGAGAGCTGTATGGCATTGAAGCTCGTCTGGAGGTTAGTTAATACAGTGTCCAAAGAAGGGCCAGAAGTATACAGAATAACACCAATAACAGAGGGGGTCTGATCTTTGTGCCTCTGTAAATTTCTCATTCATCATCATTCACGATTCATTCATGATTATTCATAATCATGGTAGCATCCACATGAATGTAGAAGTGTTCAGAAACATCTTCTATTCTTACTGACAATACAAGTGAAGTGACTCCAAAATGACAGGACATTATTCACCATTCAGTTTCTATTAGGAAAAACATAATCCAAAACACAACCAAAACAAACTGAAAAATGAATTCAACAAGTTTGTAGAATCACAAGCTTGATGTAATCACTGCAGGCATGGAATATGGTACAACTACTAAACTTATGACTACTTTAATACAATATAAGTGAATTTGTCCAAATAATTAAGACTTCTTTAAATGGGAGAACTACGTACAGAAAGTGCTTTAATTTCTAAGCGGTAAAACAGATATGTATGAAAATAACCTCAAATAAAAGGTGACATTCTGTTCTGTCACCTAATATGAAACATCTCAAATCCAAAATGCTGGAGCATAGCACCAAATGTAAAACTGTAAGCTTCACTGTCCAAACACATATGGTGTGGACTATGTGTGTCTGGTAAACACATGTGGATCTGGTGAACAGTTATCACTTGTTGACCAACTACAGGAATACTGACCTCAGAGTCTCCAGTCTGCAGTGTGGATCCTCCAGTCCAGCAGAGAGCAGCTTCACTCCTGAATCCTTCAGGTCATTGTTACTCAGGTCCAGCTCTCTCAGGTGTGTGGGGCTTGACTTCAGAGCTGAGACCAGAGAAGCACAGCCTTCCTTTGTGACTCCACAGCCTGACAGCCTGCAAGGAGTCAAATCATATTAAAATCACACTGCTATGCTTTGGTGGTGAAAATAGTGGCAGTATAATTTTTCAACATATTCAGATATCAGTGTCCTGAAACCTTCCATATCTATTCGTAAATTAATGTATCATCATTAAAAATGACAAATGATCAAAGTATTGCCTGCAGATAGAAACATATATAGTACAATATTATAGAAACATATATAGTACAAATATTTGAGTAGACTGACCAGACCAGTTTAAAAGCAGTATCAGTCAAAAGACAGACAGTGAGGTATCAGATTTAGATTGTATTGAGTATACAGTCCACACCATATCTATTTTGACAGTGAAGCAAACATTTTAAATGTGGCTCTATACTCCAACATTTTGGATTTTAGATCAAATGTTTCATATGAGGTGACAGTATATAATGTCACCTTTTATTTGAGGGTATTTGAGGGTATTTTAATACATACAGTTGAAGTCAGAAGTTTACATACAGTGCGGCAAAAAAGTATTTAGTCAGCCACCAATTGTGCAATTGTTCTGCCACTTAAAAAGGTGAGAGAGTCCTGTAATTTTCATCATAGGTACACGTCAACTATGACAGACAAAATGAGAAAAAGAAATCCAGAAAATCACATTGTAGGATTTTTTATGAATTTATTTGCAAATTATGGTGGAAAATAAGCATTTGGTCAATAACAAAAGTTTATCTCAATACTTTGTTATACACCCTTTGTTGGCAATGACACAGGTCAAATGTTTTCTGTAAGTCTTCACAAGGTTTTCACACACTGTTGCTGGTATTTTGGCCCATTCCTCCATGCAGATCTCCTCTAGAGCAGTGATGTTTTGGGGCTGTCGCTGGGCAACACGGACTTTCAACTCCCTCCAAAGATTTTCTATGGGGTTGAGATCTGGAGACTGGCTAGGCCACTCCAGGACCTTGAAATGCTTCTTACGAAGCCACTCCTTCATTGCCCGGGCGGTGTGTTTGGGATCATTGTCATGCTGAAAGACCCAGCCACGTTTCATCTTCAATGCCCTTGCTGATGGAAGGAGGTTTTTACTCAAAATCTCACGATACATGGCCCCATTTAGTCTTTCCTTTACACGGATCAGTCGTCCTGGTCCCTTTGCAGAAAAACAGCCCCAAAGCATGATGTTTCCACCCCATGCTTCACAGTAGGTATGGTGTTCTTTGGATGCAACTCAGCATTCTTTGTCCTCCAAACACGACAAGTTGAGTTTTTACCAAAAAGTTCTATTTTGGTTTCATCTGACCATATGACATTCACCCAATCCTCTTCTGGATCATCCAAATGCTCTCTAGCAAACTTCAAACGGGCCTGGACATGTACTGGCTTAAGCAGGGGGACACGTCTGGCACTGCAGGATTTGAGTCGTGTTACTGATGGTAGGCTTTGTTACTTTGGTCCCAGCTCTCTGCAGGTCATTCACTAGGTCCCCCCGTGTGGTTCTGGGATTTTTGTTCACCGTTCTTGTGATCATTTTGACCCCACGGGGTGAGATCTTGCGTGGAGCCCCAGATCGAGGGAGATTATCAGTGGTCTTGTATGTCTTCCATTTCCTAATAATTGCTCCCACAGTTGATTTCTTCAAACCAAGCTGCAGATTCAGTCTTCCCAGCCTGGTGCAGGTCTACAATTTTGTTTCTGGTGTCCTTTGACAGCTCTTTGGTCTTGGCCATAGTGGAGTTTGGAGTGTGACTGTTTGAGGTTGTGGACAGGTGTCTTTTATACTGATAACAAGTTCAAACAGGTGCCATTAATACAGTTAACGAGTGGAGGACAGAGGAGCCTCTTAAAGAAGAAGTTACAGGTCTGTGAGAGCCAGAAATCTTGCTTGTTTGTAGGTGACCAAATACTTCTTTTCCACCATAATTTGCAAATAAATTCATTAAAAATCCTACAATGTGATTTCTGGATTTTTTTCTCATTTTGTCTGTCATAGTTGACGTGTACCTATGATGAAAATTACAGGCTTCTCTCATCTTTTTAACAAGACATTTGTGGAGAGGTTCAAAAACACGTTTTAATGACTCCAACCTAAGTGTATGTACACTTCTGACTTCAACTGTATGTGTTTCACAATAAAAAATTAAATTCTGATGATGCCATGATTAAGAAAAATCATGAATAAATCATGAATCAGAATGAGTGAGAAAGTTACAGAGGCCACAACAAAACATGCTAACCTCTCACCATTACCAATAACAGAGGCTACAACAAAACATGCTAACCTCTCACCATTACCAATAACAGAGGCTACAACAAAACATGCTAACCTCTCACCATTACCAATAACAGAGGCTACAACAAAACAGCTAACCTCTCACCATTACCAATAACAGAGGCTACAACAAAACATGCTAACCTCTCACCATTACCAATAACAGAGGGGCCATGATCCTTGTGCCTCTGTAACTTTCTCATTCATCATCATTCTCAATTAATTCTTATTCTAACTGACAATACAAGTGAAGTGACTCCAAAATGACAGGACATTATTCACCAATCAGTTTCTATTAGGAAAAACATCATCCAAAATACAATCAAAACAAACTGCAAATGAATTCAACAAGTTTGTAGAATCACAAGCTTGATGTAATCACTGCAGGCATGGAATATGGGACCAAATACTAAACTTATGACAACTTTAATACAATATAAGTGAATTTGTCCAAATAATTAAGACTTCTTCAAATGGTAGAACTACAGTGCCTTGCAAAAGTATTCATCCCCCTTGGCGTTTTTCCCATTTTGTTGCATTAGAACATGTAATTTAAATTGATTTTATTTGGATTTCATGTAATGGACAAACACAAAATAGTCCAAATTGGTCAAGAGAAAAAAAAAAATGACTTGTTTAAAAAATAAAGTTAAAAACAGAAAAGTGGTGTGTGCATATGTATTCACCCCCTTTGCTATGAAGCCCATAAATAATATCTGGTGCAACCAATTACCTTCAGAAGTCACATCATTAGTTAAATAAACTCCACATATGTGCAATCTAAGTGTCACATGATCTGTCATGATCTGTATATATACACCTGTTCTGAAAGGCCCCAGAGTCTACAACACCACTAAGCAAGGGGCACCACCAAGCAAGCGGTACCATGAAGACCAAGGAGCTCTCCAAACAGGTCAGGGACAAAGTTGTGGAGAAGTACAGATCAGGGTTGGGTTATAAAAAAATATCAGAAACTTTGAACATCCCACGGAGCACCATTAAAGAAAAAAATAAGCAAACATGTTTGGTGTTCACCCAAAGGCATGTGGGAGACTCCCCAAACATATGGAAGAAGGTACTCTGGTCAGATGAGACTAAAATTCAGCTTTTTGGCCATCAAGGAAAACGCTATGTCTGGCGCAAACCCAACACCTCATCACCCCGAGGACACCATCCCCAGCAGCAGCATCATGCTGTGGGGATGTTTTTCATCAGCAGGGACTGGGAAACTGTTCAGATTTGAAGGAATGATGGATGGGGCTAAATACAGGGAAATTCTTGAGGGAAACCTGTTTCAGACTTCCAGAGATTTAGAGATTGCTAAAGCAACATTCGAGTGGTTTAAGGGGAAAATGTAAATGTCTTGGAATGGTCAAGTCAAAGCATAGACCTCAATCCAATTGAGAATCTGTGGAATGACTTAGATTGCAGTACACCAGTGGAACCCATCCAACTTGAAGGAGCTGGAGCAGTTTTGCCTTGAAAAATTGTCAAAAATCCCAGTGGCTAAATGTGCCAACCTTATAGAGACATACCCAAGAGACTTGCAGCTGTAATTGCTGCAAAAGGTGGCTCTATAAAGTATTGACTTTGGGGGGGTGAAAGGTTATGCACGCTCAAGTTCTTTTTCTTATTTCTTGTTTTTTTCTTGTTTTTTTCACAACAAAAAATATTCTGTATCTTCAAAGTGGTAGGCATGTTGTGTACATCAAATGATACAAACCCCCAAAAAATCTATTTTAATTACAGTTTGTTTTATTTTATTTATTTCACCTTTATTTAACCAGGTAGGCAACAAAATAGGAAAAATGCCAAAGGGGGTGATTACTTTTGCAAGCGATTATATTATACTAGATACATACAATTCTTTCATTTCTAAATGGTAAAACATGAATACTCTCAAATAAAAGGTGACATTCTGTACTGTCACCTAATATGAAACATTCTATCTCAAATCCAACATGCTGGAGCATATCACCAAAATGTATGGTGTGGACTATGTGTGCCTGGTAAACACATGTGGATCTGGTGAACAGTGTCATGACGTTGGCCTCTTTGGGTACAGGAAGGACAGTTGACCCCCTCCCCTTTGTACCATCACCCAACCTACCTTCCCCCCAACCCAGGGTTGTAAAAATTCCAAGAGGAGAATCTACTACAACATGTTTCATAGAGAGACAAAGGAAATTCTTCCAACTCATAGAATTGGAGAACCGAGCGACATGTGTGTTCTGGAGAAGATATGGAAGATTGATGAAGACTCCAGCTACGAACTGGTCCGCTTGGTACAATTATATATATTATTTGTCCAAATAATTAAGACTAAACGGTAAAATATACATGTATGAATTCCCTCAAATAAAAGGTGACATTCTGTGCTGTCACCTAATATGAAACATTCGATCTCAAATCCAACATGCTGGAGCATATCACCAAAATGAAAACTGTAAGCTTCACTGTCCAAACACATATGGTGTGGACTATGTGTGCCTGGTAAACACATGTGGATCTGGTGAACAGTTATCACTTGTTGAAAAACTACAGGAATACTGACCTCAGAGTCTCCAGTTTACAGTGGGGATTCCCCAGTCCAGCAGAGAGCAGCTTCACTCCTGAATCCTTCAGGTCATTGTTACTCAGGTCCAGCTCTCTCAGGTGTGAGGGGTTTGACCTCAGAGCTGAGACCAGAGAAGCACAGCCTTCCTCTGTGACTCCACAGCCCGACAGCCTGACAAAGAGATCATCATGACTTCACAAACATACTGTTAATTTAACGAGTAGTGTAGAAGGACAATGGTAGATGCATTTGGTTTATTCTCCCAAACAACACATAGATTCAACTTCCGTCTCCTAGAATTGTATGGTCATATTGTTATAATAGATTGAATATCTGATTCAATATGTTATTCAATATAATATTATATACATAGGGTAGGTGGGACGAAATCGTCCCACCTACGCAACAGCCAGTGTAATCCCGTGGCGCGATATTCAAATACCTTAGAAATGCTATTACTTCAATTTCTCAAACATATGACTATTTTACACCATTTTAAGTGGGAGAACTTGCACAATTGGTGGCTAACTAAATACTTTTTTGCCCCACTGTACACCTTAGCCAAATACATTTAAACTCAATTTTTACAAATACTGACTTTTAATCCTCGTTAAAATCCCCTGTTTTAGGTCAGTTAGGATCACCACTTTATTTTAAGAATGTGAAATGTCAGAATAATAGTAGAGAGAATGATTAATTTCAGCTATTATTTCTTTCATCCCATTCCCAGTGGGTCAGAAGTTTACATACACTCAATTAGTATTTGGTAGCATTGCCTTTAAATGGTTTAACTTGGGTCAAACGTTTCGGGTAGTCTTCCACAAGCTTCCCACAATAAGTTGGGTGAATTTTGGCCCGTTCCTCCTGACAGAGCTGGTGTAACTGAGTCAGGTTTGTAGGCCTCTTGCTCGCACACGCTTTTTCAGTTCTGCCCACAAATTTCCTATAGGATTGAGGTCAGGGCTTTGTGATGGCCACTCCAATACCTTGACATTGTTGTCTTTAAGCCATTTTGCCACAACTTTGGAAGTATCGTTGGGGTCATTGTCCATTTGGAAGACCCATTTGTGACCAAGCTTTAACTTCCTGACTGATGTCTTGAGATGTTGCATCAATATATCCACGCAATTTTCCTCCCTCATGATGCCATCTATTTTGTGAAGTTCACCAGTCCCTCCTGCAGCAAAACACCCCAACAACATGATGCTGCCACCCCCGGGCTTCACGGTTGGGATGGTGTTCTTTGGCTTGCAAGCCTCCCCCTTTTTCCTCCAAACATAACGATGGTCATTATGGCCAAACAGTTCTTGTACTGTTTCATCTGACCAGAGGACATTTCTCCAAAAAGTACGATCTTTGTCCCCATGTGCAGTTGCAAACCGTAGTCTGGATTTTTTTATGGTGGTTTTGGAGCAGTGGCTTCTTCCTTGCTGAGCAACCTTTCAGATTATGTCGATATAGGACTCGTTTTATTGTGGATATAGATACTTTTGTACCTGTTTCCTCCAACATCTTCACAAGGTCCTTTGCTGTTGTTCTGGGATTGATTTGCACCAAAGTAAGTTCATCTCTAGGAGACAGAACGCGTCTCCTTCCTGAGCGGAATGGCGGCTGTGTGGTCCCATGGTGTTTAGACTTGCGTACTATTGTTTGAACAGATGAACGTGTTACCTTCAGGCGTTTGGAAATTGTTCCCAAGGATGAACCATACTTGTGGAGGTCTACAATTTTTTTTCTGAGATCTTGGCTGATTTCTTTTCATTTTCCCATGATGTCAAGCAAAGAGGCACTGAGTTTGAAGGTAGGCCTTGAAATACATCCAAATGATGTCAATTAGCCTACCAGATGCTTCTAAAGCCATAACATAATTTTCTGGAATTTTCCATGCTGTTTAAAGGCACAGTCAACTTAGTGTATGTAAACTTCTGACCCTCTGGAATTGTGATACAGTGAATTATAAGTGAAATAATCTGTTTGTAAACAATTGTTTCAAAAATGACTTGTGTCATGCACAAAGTAAATGTCCTAACCGACTTGCCAAAACTATAGTTTGTTAAAACCTGTTAGGGCTAAGGGGCAGTATTTGCACGGCCGGATAAAAAAACGTACCCGATTTAATCTGGTTACTACTCCTGCCCAGTAACTAGAATATGCATATAATTGTTTGATTTGGATAGAAAACACCCTAAAGTTTCTAAAACTGTTTGAATGGTGTTTGTGAGTATAACAGAACTCATATGGCAGTCAAAAACCTGAGAAGATTCCTTACAGGAAGTGGCCTGTCTGACAATTTCTTGGGCTTCTTGACTCTCTTTATTGAAATATCCGGCCATGTAAATACTGCCCCCTATCCTTAAGAGGTCATAATACATATTTTTCTCTAAATTGAACATTTCTTCCTGATGATAAGTTCTTAAATGTCATTTTATTTACTCACAGAACAGCTCTGGAGGCTTTGACCACTGGCAGCAGCCTCAGAAGACCTTCCTCTGATCTGGAGTATTTCTTCAGGTCAAACACATCCAGCTCCTTTTCTGAAGTCAGCAACACAAAGACCAGAGCTGACCACTGTGCAGGTGACAGGTTGGGTTTTGAGAGACTTCCTGAGCTCAGGAAGCTTTGGATCTCCTCCACTAGAGAATGGTCATTCAGTTCATTCAGACAGTGGAACAGATTGATGCTCCTCTCTGGAGAGGGATTCTCCCTGATCTTCTCCTTGATGTACTTGACTGTTTCTTCATGGCTCTGTGAGCTGCTTCTTGTCTTTGTCAGTAGACCTTGTAAGTGCTTCTGATTGGACTCCAGTGAGAGGCCCAGAAGGAAGCGGAGGAAAAGGTCCAGGTTTCCCGTCTCACTTTGTAAGGCTTTATCCACAGCACTCTTGTAGACAGTAACTTCAGGCTTGTCCTTTGTTTGCAGTTTGTCCATTAGATTCTCATTGTTGTTGATGAATGAGAGGAACACATACACAGCAGCCAGAAACTCCTGAATGCTCAGATGCACAAAGCAGTACACCTTGTCTTGGTACAGAACACATTCCTCTTTAAAGATCTGTGTGCACAATCCTGAGTACACTGAGGCTTCACTGACATCAATACCAGCACCTGTCAGGTCTTCTTCATAGAAAATCAGATTGCCATTCACTAGCTGTTGAAAAGCCAGTTTTCCCAGTGACAGAATGCTCTTTTTATTCCAGCGTGGATCTGTCTCTTCTTTCCCAAGATACTTTTCATTCTTCTGTTTGGTATGAAACACCACAAGGTGTGTGTACATCTCAGTCAGAGTCTTTGGCATCTCTTCTCTCTTATGTTTCAGCATGTGTTCAAGGACTGTTGCAGAAATCCAACAGAAGACTGGAATGTGGCACATGATGTGGAGGCTCCTTGATGTCTTTATGTGTGAGATGATTCTGTTGGCCAGGTCCTCATCACTGAATCTCTTTCTGAAGTACTCCTCCTTCTGTGGGTCATTGAACCCTCGTACCTCTGTCACCTGGTCAACACACTCTGAAGGGATCTTATTGGCTGCTGCAGGTCGGGTAGTAATCCAGAGGAGAGCAGAGGGAAGCAGATTTCCCTTGATGAGATTTGTCAGCAGAACATCCACTGAGGTTGACTTTGTGACGTCCCAACAGATCTTGTTCTTCTGGAAGTCTAGGGGCAGTCGGCACTCATCCAGACCATCAAAGATGAACAGAACTTTGTACTTGTTGTAGTTGGAGATTCTTGATTGTTTGGTTTCCATTGAGAAGTGATTAAGAAGTTCAATGAAAGTGTGTTTTTTTCCCTTTCATCAAATTCAGCTCCCGGAAAGGGAATGAAAATACAAATTGGACATCCTGATTTGCTTTTCCTTCTGCCCAGTCCAGAATGAACTTCTGCACAGAGACTGTTTTTCCAATTCCAGCGACTCCCTTTGTCAGCACAGTTCTGATACGTTTGTCTTGTCCAGTTAAGGGTTTGAAGATGTCGTTACATTTGATTGCAGTCTCTGGTCTTGCTTGTTTCCTGGTTGTTGTCTCAATCTGTCTCAGCTCATGTTCATTATTGACCTCTCCTGTTCCACCCTCTGTGATGTAGAGCTCTGTGTAGATCTTATTGAGAAGTGTTGGGTTTCCTTGTTTAGCGATCCCCTCAAATACACATTGAAACTTCTTCTTTAGATTAGATTTGAGTTCACGTTGGCAAATCACAGCAAGCTCATCTGAATGAAGAAATAACACAGAGGATATTAATATTACGTCTGTTTTAATAACTACAGTATTGTAGGACTGTTATAACATTTTAAATTATAATAATGTATTCTCTTAACTGAATGTATAAATGTGTAAATGTTTTCATAATGCATTACAGACTGGTGTGACTGATTATATTATTATTGGTGTTATTGATGATATTATTAATGTTCTCTCTCTCTCTCTCTCTCTCTCTCTCTCTCTCTCTCTCTCTCTCTGTCTCTCACTCTAAATGAATCAACACAACACATCCCTTCTGCTACTTGATGAGGTCACTAGGTGTTGTGTTAAGGCTGCTACAATATCATTGAGTTACACAGCTACTTTAGCTGTACTTTAGCCACAGCTTTTAAATGTTATAAAACAGCATTCAACATGAGGCAGACAGATCTTACGTTTCTCCAGTGTGTCAGCGAGCTCCTTCTGGTTCATTTTCCTCAGGACGTGCAGTGTGATCTTCAGAGCCCCCTCTCTGGCACTGCTCTCCTGCTTCTCATCTTCAGCATCCACCACTTCCTCATCCTGCTTCTGACTCTCAAAGCCTTCTGGGAGTTCTGGACTAAGAATCCTCTTGAACATCTTCAGCTCGTTCTTCACAAATGTCATAATTTTCTCTTCAAGCAACTAAAATAAATAAAGTAAATAAGTTAAGCAGAAAAATAAATGCTTTCTCATTAACACATTAATGAATAATTGAAAGAAACTTTACTTGAGGAAAACAAAAACAAAATGTACATAACAGGACCACATACACTGAATATAGAGGCCAGGTCTGTTTGATGACTCTGGGAAGACTGACCACTGAGAATCTCTGACTCTGATCTCTCCTGTTGGTTTCTGTGGACAAAACATGAGATTACATCTCCTCAACCAGGGAGTACACACACACACACACACACACACACACACACACACACACACACACACACACACACACACACACACACACACACACACACACACACACACGTGGAGGGAACGTTGTGTTTGTTTAATATTGTTTTAGGACTATGAAAATGGAATAAAGGATTAGCCTATGGATTATGAAAACAACCAAAAGAAATGGGAAAATGGGAGAGGAGAAATGACTAGAGACAGTGTTGTTTAACTCACTGACCATGACCCATGAGTTCTTCTTACCTTTGTTCAGTAGAAAAGTCTCCCTCTCTAAACCATAACAGACAGACAGACAGACAGACAGACAGACAGACAGACAGACAGACAGACAGACAGACAGACAGACAGACAGACAGACAGACAGACAGACAGACAGACAGACAGACAGACAGACAGACAGAGACAGAGACAGAGACAGACAGACCGTGAGGGAATGTTGTGTTTAATTAATATTGTTTTAGGACTATGAAAATGGACTAAAGGATTAACCTATGGATTATGAAAACAACCAAAAGAAATGTGAAAATGGGAGAGGAGAAATGACTAGAGACAGTGTTGTTTAACTCACTGACCATGACCCATGAGTTCTTCTTACCTTTGTTCAGTAGAAAAGTCTCCCTCTCTAAAGTATATAAGAGGATCCATAGACTGGTCACTCTTCATGGACACACAGCTGGGTACAGGGGAGGCTGGTCTCTCCTGCTTGATTGGTCTTCAACACAACAGAGACAAACATTACATCTCTCATCTACTCTGATCTCAGATGGGAAACATAAGAAGAGTTTCATTCCAAAACGCTATATATAACTTTTCAGAAATGTTCGTAAATGAGCTTTTATTTTTTAAAAGAAATTATGAAAGAGATTGGTGTGTTTTTCACTATCTAATTATGACATGGTGTTGTTCAATGACAGACATGAATTTGTTTATAAACTATCACATGACGGTTTCATTTTAGAGAGTCAAATGTTTTCTTTGCTCAATGCTATATATCTGCCTCACTCTCAGAGAAATCAGTAGTACTGCTAGGTTTTACATAGTAATAATATATATCTGCCTCACTCTCAGAGAAATCAGTAGTACTGCTAGGTTTTACACAGTAATAATATATATCTGCCTCACTCTCAGAGAAATCAGTAGTACTGCTAGGTTTAATACAGTAATAATATGTATCTGCCTCTCAGAGAAATCAGTAGTACTGCTAGGTTTAATACAGTAATAATATATATCTGCCTCACTCTCAGAGAAATCAGTAGTACTGCTAGGTTTAACACAGTAATAATATATATCTGCCTCACTCTCAGAGAAATCAGTAGTACTGCTAGGTTTTATACAGTAATAATATATATCTGCCTCACTCTCAGAGAAATCAGTAGTACTGCTAGGTTTTACACAGTAATAATATATATCTGCCTCACTCTCAGAGAAATCAGTAGTACTGCTAGGTTTTATACAGTAATAATATATATCTGCCTCACTCTCAGAGAAATCAGTAGTACTGCTAGGTTTTATACAGTAATAATATATATCTGCCTCACTCTCAGAGAAATCAGTAGTACTGTGAGGTTTTATACAATAATAATATATATCTGCCTCTCAGAGAAATCAGTAGTACTGCTAGGTTTAACACAGTAATAGTATATATCTGCCTCTCTCTCAGAGAAATCAGTAGTACTGCTAGGTTTTATACAGTAATAATATATATCTGCCTCACTCTCAGAGAAATCAGTAGTACTGCTAGGTTTAACACAGTCAAATGTAACCGCCCCGGCACGATTCGGTCTTATTTTAGAAACATTTTCAAATGTGTTTTTACACTGGATACATTTAGAGACTCAGGGCTAGAAAATGGTATATCATACAAAACAGTTGATGAACAATGGGAAAGTAATTCTTCTTTGAACGTTGATGAACTTGTAACCTCATTTCTGAGAAAATGGCCTTTGAATATTTTGGTACCTACTGGAGAGCTCTTCTTTGTCTACAGGGCTGTTACTTTGGCTGATAATGTCTCCCATCTAATAAATAGTTTTTCATATATATAATTAACTAAATATATTATGTTTTTGGTTTCGTCAGTTTCATTGTTTATTATGCAATAAATTGTTATTTTATGGTTGTAAGTTGTAAAATTAACTAGAAAATATTCAATTTTGCAATTCTGAGAAATTACTACTTTAGTAAGGAATTACACATTATTCAATATTACTGCAGTTTCTAAATCATTTCATTAGATGGCAGCATAACACCACGAATGACTTATCAGAAGATTAGTTTAGTTTTCTCCCTGGATACACCACCACTCCCCCTCACAGGAGAACTCCGGTGTGAGATTCTTTCTGTCCCTTTCCACACTGCTAACGCAAGAGGAAGGACTGAAAAAGCATTTAACAGATTACTGTTTAGTAATATAATGATGATTCATGTTTATTATTACCTGTTTTTATGCTCATGTTTGAAATTATACTTCATTAATATAACGATTATCAATAAGCCTGAACATTAATTCAGTCACCTCTAGTTGAGAAAAATGTATTTTCCCAGTACATTCATTGTCAAATTCATCAACCAGCATCAACACGCGATGCCTTCTCGCGCATGAAGTCAGCTTCATGCGCGAGAAGGAGATATATAGCTAACTAAAGTAATGATTGGCCATTTTAGAAAATCATGGACATATAGTCTGTGATTGCATGTTATTTTATGTCAATCATATTGCTGCTTGTATCCTACAACTGATGCTTCATGGTCTTATGCTGCCATCTATTGGAAATATTTAGCAATTAAAAGTCAGTCATTCACAGACAGACATTAGTGAGACACCTGAGAAGAAAAAAAAACATTGTTAATTCCTTAGATCAGTCTCAAACCTGCCCTGTCTATCCCACGCCAATTGCTGGACATTCACAAGAGGTTACTAGGTCTCCCAGTTCAAACCACATTTGAAAAATAAAAACACATGTGGCTGTTGTGTGCCTTGCAATAATAAATATTAGAAAAAAAACTAATACAAAATAAAAACAGCAAAAGGCTTAGACAGGTTTGATTAACAAAATAATCAACATGCTGTTTGGTACTATACTTGTATTTACTAACATAATATTATTACTAAAATAGTTTCTAAAAGTGTTCTATGCTACCCTACCCTAGAATTAGGGTTAGGGGTTAAGGCTAAAATAGGTTATACGTAGGGTTAGAATTTCTGTACAGCACTTTGTGACATCTGCTGATGTAAAAAGGGCTTCATAAATACATTTTATTGATTGTTAGGTTTAAGGGTTTTAAGGCTAAAAACGTTATGGGTTTATAGCTCTCTACCTCCTCCCTGTGGTCTTCTGTGGGTACTACATAACTCATTCACCACACTTGCAAGGCTCAACTGCGTCAGATCTACAAATCAATGAGCTAGACCTATCCATTTGGGTTGTAACTCAGTGAACCTGTGCAGCATTTGCTCAATTCAATGCCTACAAACGAAGATTTCGATGCATATCAAATTACCCAGTAGCCATTCAGAAACAATAACTCCTCAAAAAAAGTGTTATGTCTTAATTACATTTTTTATTATGTCTGTATAAATCGGCCACATCTTGAAAAAGAGGGCAGGGACATGTGTTCTGTTTAGGTTGTATACATTTTTCTGAAAACAAAATTGGTTAACTATGACCAGAAAATGCTTAACGTTTGATCGGTTTGCGCCAGCCATCACTAGTACTGTGGGTCACCACAACGTGTACCCAGGTGAAGTGTGCACCAAGTAGCTGTGATAATATTAGTAATAATACTAATAATAATACTTGAGGTCAGCCTACAATGTTAACGCAGGCAGGTCTCATTGATAACAATAGCGAAGCTGGCATTGTGACGCAGAACAATGGGCAATGGTATAGAACGTTCAGAATGTCAGGTGGTGCCACGGTGCTCAATTAAACTAATAGGAGCTGGAAGGGTGAAAAATGACCTAAAATAAGGCCTGTTTTTTCGCTATAACTTCATAACTAGGGACACAAGGTAATATTATGAAACTGGGCTCCATGGCGGATGCAATGAACTAGTTTTTATCAGAAAAAAAGCATTGTTAAAGATGTCATGTGTCCAGACTACTTGAGGCGTCACGATTTTTTTTTTCAAAACTTCGGTCATTGGACACAGAGGGGTTAAACACTAAAGTTACCGTCCATCTAGTGAAAAGAGGAGAACCGGACAGAGGTAGCCAGCATCCGTCAACGAGAGAGACGGAAGCCTTCCATGGGATTTAACTGGTGGATGAAACAACCAGGGAGCTCCATCGGTCCACAAGTAATGCGGGCAGCTAGTGATGATGTAGTGGTAGCTAGGAAAAATGAGGATGCTGCTGGTAGAGTAGCTAGCTTACCTAGCTGTACTGACTAGCTTGGCTAGCTAGCAGGTCGTTCGTCTGTCCCTCGTCTCGAGGATGAGGACGAATCCAGTGAACCACAAAATGAAACAAGGATAGAGAGTGAAAAGGATCTGGCTACACTCATACTGTCCCTGACCGTAAAGCAAAAAGATAATTGAACAATAAACTTTGGCGTCTCAACAATGTAGCGAACTCCGTCGTTTTCCCCAAGATCACCTCAGCCCACTCTGCACGTAACCTGACAATATCCTTGGTGCCACACCGGACGTGGACGCGGGCCAGTTCCAGAACGCAGACATGAGCAGTGCAACACAATCAACTAAACCCAGTTTCAGTGGGTTACATTAGTAATATTGTGTCCCATCTACTGGCAGATATTAGGACGTCAGCAGATACTGGATAATAGCCTCATGACTGTCCTAACCAGTTAGAGGTACCAAAGCAGGTATCTGGATAATGAACCTCATGAGCTGTCCTAACCAGTTAAGAGGTACCATCAGGTATCTGGATAATAGCCTCATGAGCTGTCCTAACCAGTTAAAGGCACCAGCAGGTATCTGGATAATAGCCTCATGAGCTGTCCTAACCAGTTAAGAGGTACCAGCAGGTATCTGGATAATAGCCTCATGAGCTGTCCTAACCAGTTAAGAAGGTACCAGCAGGTATCTGGATAATAACCTCATGAGCTGGTCCTAACCAGTTAAGAGGAACCAGCAGGTATCTGGATAATAACCTCATGAGCTGTCCTAACCAGTTAAGAGGTACCAGCAGGTATCTGGATAATAGCCTCATGAGCTGTCCTAACCAGTTAAGAGGTACCAGCAGGTATCTGGATAATAGAAACATGAGCTGTCCTAACCAGTTAAGAGGTACCAGCAGGTATCTGTATAATAACCTCATGAGCTGTCCTAACCAGTTAAGAGGTACCAGCAGGTATCTGAATAATAGAAACATGCAGCCAGTCAGTGGTTCCTGTGCCACATGTAATTGCTTTGGAGCAGTGGCAACCTGTTATTCAAGGCAGATTTTTTTAATTTTTTAAATTTATTTCACCTTTGTTTAACCAGGTAGGCTAGTTGAGAACAAGTTCTCATTTACAACTGCGACCTGGCCAAGAAAAAGGCAAAGCAGTGTGACACAGACAACAACACAGATTTACACATGGAATAAACAAACATACAGTCAATAATACAGCATAAAAAGTATATATACAGTGTGTGCAAATGAGGTAAGATAAAGGAGGTAAGGCAATAAATAGACCATGGTGACGAAGTAATTATAATATACCAAATAAACACTGGAGTAATTGATGTGCAGAAGATGAATGTGCAAGTAGAGATTTACAGTGAGGGAAAAAAGTATTTGATCTCCTGCTGATTTTGTACGTTTGCCCAATGGCAAAGAAATTATCAGTCTATAATTTTAATGGAAGGTTTATTTGAACAGTGAGAGACAGAATACAACAAAAAAAATCCAGAAAAACGCATGTCAAAAATGTTGTAAATTGATTTGCATTTAATGAGGGAAATAAGTATTTGACCCCCTCTGCAAACATGACTTAGTACTTGGTGGCAAAACCCTTGTTGCAATCACAGAGGTCAGAGACGTTTCTTGTAGATGGCCACCAGGTTTGCACACATCTCAGGAGGGATTTTGTCCCACTCCTCTTTGCAGATCTTCCTCCAAGTCTTAATGGTTTGACGTTTGGCAACTCGAACTTTCAGCTCCATCCACAGATTTTACTATGGGATTAAGGTCTGGAGACTGGCTAGGGCCCACTCCAGGACCTTAATGTGCTTCTTCTTGAGAGCCACTCCTTTGTTGCCTTGGCCATGTGTTTTGGGTCATTGTCATGCTGGAATACCCATCCACAACCCATTTTCAATGCCCTGGCTGAGGGAAGGAGGTTCTTTCCCAAGATTTGACGGTACATGGCCCCGTCCATCGTCCCTTTGATGCGGTGAAGTTGTCCTGTCCCCTTAGCAGAAAAACACCCCCAAAGCATAATGTTTCCACCTTCATGTTTGACGGTGGGGATGGTGTTCTTGGGGTCATAAGCAGCATTCCTCCTCCTCCAAACACGGCGAGTTGAGTTGATGCCAAAGAGCTCCATTTTGGTCTCATCTGACCACAACACTTTCACCCAGTTGTCCTCTGAATCATTCAGATGTTCATTGGCAAACTTCAGACGGGCATGTATAGGTGCTTTCTTGAGCAGGGGGACCTTGCGGGCGCTGCAGGATTTCAGTCCTTCACGGTGTAGTGTGTTACCAATTGATTTCTTGGTGACTATGGTCCCAGCTGCCTTGAGATCATTGACAAGATCCTCCCATGTAGTTCTGGGCTGATTCCTCACCGTTCTCATGATCATTGCAACTCCACGAGGTGAGATCTTGCATGGAGCCCCAGGCCGAGGGATATTGACAGTTCTTTTGTGTTTCTTCCATTTACGAATAATCGCACCAACTGTTGTCACCTTCTCACCAAGCTGCTTGGCGATGGTCTTGTAGCCCATTCCAGTCTTGTGTAGGTCTACAATCTTGTCCCTGACATCCTTGGAGAGCTCTTTGGTCTTGGCCATGGTGGAGAGTTTGGAATCTGATTGATTGATTGCTTCCGTGGACAGGTGTCTTTTATACAGGTAACAAACTGAGATTAGGAGCACTCCCTTTAAGAGTGTGCTCCTAATCTCAGCTCGTTACCTGTATAAAAGACACCTGGGAGCCAGAAATCTTTCTGATTGAGACGGGGTCAAATACTTATTTCTCTCATTAATATGCAAATCAATTTATAACATTTTTGACATGCGTTTTTCTGGATTTTTTTGTTGTTATATAAAAGATGACTGCTATGGTGTGTGGGCATCCACACCCCCTCCCAAAATGGCTGCTGTGCCATTTCTTCCCCATGCATTACTTGACTGTTCAAATAAACCTACCATTAAAATGATAGACTGATCATTTCTTTGTCAGTGGGCAAATGTACAAAATCAGCAGGGGATCAAATACTGTTTTCCCTCACTGTATGGAGTGTGCCACTCTCCTTATTTTTATAGCTTATAATTTATTAGCCATTAGTCAGAACTTCCACGTAAAAAAATAAAAATCTTTGGGTGTGCGCCAGCTCATGTGTTTTATTGGAAATACTATTGGAACCATTTCCCTGTTTGACCGCTAGGTGTTATGGGTATTATAACACCTCCACTGTGGGGCTCTATAAAACTATTGGAACCATTTCCCTGTTTGACCGCTAGGTGTTATGGGTATTATGACACCTCCACTGTGGGGCTCTATAAAACTATTGGAACCATTTCCCTGTTTGACCGCTAGGTGTTATGGGTATTATAACACCTCCACTGTGGGCTCTATAAAACTATTGGAACCATTTCCCTGTTTGACCGCTAGGTGTTATGGGTATTATAACAGCCTCCACTGTGGGGCTCTATAAAACTATTGGAACCCATTTCCCCTGTTTGACACACTAGGTGTTATGGGAATTATGACACCTCCACTGTGGGGGCTCTATAAAACTATTGGAACCATTTCCCTGTTTGACCGCTAGGGTTATGGGTATTATAACACCTCCACTGTGAGGCTCTATAACACAAATGAAATGTGAGAATCTGGTGAATGCAGAATCTAGAGAATGCAACAATATTTGTTTCATCTTGCTGTGATGTTCTCAGGTAAAATGTCAGAAGCTAAACATCTATGATATTTAAAATCTTAGCAACAGTAATATTTTACACACTCATAGCCTCCATTTCTGATGAAAAAACACAAATGTAGAAAAATGGTGATATAGGCATTTGTGTATAAACTCTTCATAAATTCTTTAAAAAATTGTATCTCACCTCTTAGATTTGGTGCCATGTTCCCCAGAAGACACTTCCTTTTCGAGGCAGGAGCCCCCCTCCTCTCTCTCCCCAGAGAGACTCATTTTAGAGACAGGACCCCCCTCCTCTCTCTCCCAGAGAGACTCATTTTAGAGACAGGACCCCTGTAAACAGAGATCCAGCATGTTGGTTGTGGTTAACACAGTGACAACTAAACAGAGATCCGCATTGTTGGTTGTGGTTAACACAGTGACAACTAAACAAGAGATCCAGCATGTTGGTTGTGGGTTTAACACAGTGACAACTAAACAAGATCCAGCATGTTTGGTTGTGGTTACACACGTGACAACTAAACAGAGATCCAGCATGTTGGTTGTGGTTAACACAGTAACAACTAAACAGAGATCCACATTTGGTTGTGGTCAACACAGTAACAACTAAACAGAGATCCAGCATGTTGGTTGTGGTTAACACAGTGACAACTAAACAAAGATCCAGCATGTTGGTTGTGGTTAACACAGTGACAACTAAACAGAGATCCAGCATGTTGGTTGTGGTCAACACAGTGACAACTAAACAGAGATCCAGCATGTTGGTTGTGGTTAACACAGTGACAACTAAACAGAGATCCAGCATGTTGGTTGTGGTTAACACAGTGACAACTAAACAGAGATCCAGCATGTTGGTTGTGGTTAACACAGTGACAACTAAACAGAGATCCAGCATGTTGGTTGTGGTTAACACAGTGACAACTAAACAGAGATCCAGCATGTTGGTTGTGGTCAACACAGTGACGTCCTAAACAGAGATCCAACATGTTGGTTGTGGTTAACACAGTGACAACTAAACAGAGATCCAGCATGTTGGTTGTGGTTAACACAGTGACAACTAAACAGAGATCCAGCATGTTGGTTGTGGTTAACACAGTGACAACTAAACATAGATCCAGCATGTTGGTTGTGGTTAACACAGTGACAACTAAACAGAGATCCAGCATGTTGGTTGTGGTTAACACAGTGACAACTAAACAGAGATCCAGCATGTTGGTTGTGGTTAACACAGTGACAACTAAACAGAGATCCAGCATGTTGGTTGTGGTTAACACAGTGACAACTAAACAGAGATCCAGCATGTTGGTTGTGGTCAACACAGTGACAACTAAACAGAGATCCAGCATGTTGGTTGTGGTTAACACAGTGACAACTAAACAGAGATCCAGCATGTTGGTTGTGGTTAACACAGTGACAACTAAACAGAGATCCAGCATGTTGGTTGTGGTTAACACAGTGACAACTAAACAGAGATCCAGCATGTTGGTTGTGGTCAACACAGTAACAACTAAACAGAGATCCAGCATGTTGGTTGTGGTTAACACAGTGACAACTAAACAGAGATCCAGCATGTTGATTGTGGTTAACACAGTGACAACTAGTTCTTGACTGTCAATTGTTCTCATTTATTCATTATCTCTTAGAGAAATAAAACATTTACTAACAGACATAGAAACAGTCAGGTGATTTAATGCATCACATGAACATGTAGTTGTGACATTTCATCTCCATGGTAACTGTCAATAATAATAATAAGTCACTGTTTGTTAAGGTAGTTATAGACAGAACAGCAACAATAATAATAATAATAATAATAATAATAAGTCTCTGTTTGTTAAGGTAGTTATAGACAGTACAGCAACAATAATAATAATAACTATAATAATATTAATAATAATAATAAGTCACTGTTTGTTAAGGTAGTTATAGACAGAACACAACAATAATAATATCATAATAATAAGTCACTGTTTGTTAAGGTAGTTATAGACAGAACAACAACAATACCAATAACAATAAATATAATAATAATAATAATAAGTCACTGTTTGTTAAGGTAGTTATAGACAGAACAGCACAATAATAATAATAATAATAATAATAAGTCACTGTTTGTTAAGGTAGTTATAGACAGAACAACAACAATAATAATAATAATGATAATAACAACAATAATAATAATAATAATAATAATAATAATAATAATAATAAGTCACTGTTTGTTAAGGTAGTTATAGACAGAACAACAACAATAATAATAATAATAATAATAAGTCACTGTTTGTTAAGGTAGTTATAGACAGTACAGCACACAATAATAATAATGATAATAATAATAATAAGTCACTGTTTGTTAAGGTAGTTATAGACAGAACCAACAATAATAGTAATAATAATAATAATAAGTCACTGTTTGTTAAGGTAGTTATAGACAGTACAGCAACAATAATAAAATAATAATAATAAGTCACTGTTTGTTAAGGTAGTTATAGACAGTACAGCAACAATAATAATAATAATAATAAGAATAAGTCACTGTTTGTTAAGGTAGTTATAGACAGAACAACAACAATAATAATAATAATAATATAATAAGTCACTGTTTGTTAAGGTAGTTATAGACAGTACAGCAACAATAACAATAATAATAATAATATATTAATAATAATAATAAGTCACTGTTTGTTAAGGTAGTTATAGACAGTACAACAACAATAATATAATAATAATAATAAGTAGGACAGAGAATGTACTGTATATAACCTACATATCATAGATGACCAGTCTAAACCTGTTCAGATCAGTTCACATAATGTTATAGTCCAGTAGCAGGACAGAGAATGTACTGTATATAACCTACATATCATAGATGACCAGTCTAAACCTGTTCAGATCAACATAATGTTATAGTCCTACCAGTAGCAGGACAGAGAATGTACTGTATATAACCTACATATCATAGATGACCAGTCTAAACCTGTTCAGATCAGTTCACATAAACTATCAGTAGCAGGACTGACCACCTACAAATCAGTTTTCAGTCTAAATACCAGAGCATGTTGCCTAGACCTGATATGTTCACAACATTTCCTACAGAGACCTTCAGGTCTGTCAGCATGATAAAGGATCATATCTCAAGCTTTGTCTGACCACAACCTAACTTTATAATAGTTATATTTAGCCTACAGTAGACTTACCAGTCTGCCCGTCTTTCCTTCAAATCAACACATTTATCCCACTTCTAATGTTGTTGACAAATGTTTGCGATAGTTTCAACAGCCGTTTTGAAACTGCGTAGGCTTCAAACACGCTTTTAATTTCCTATGAGGAAATCACATAACTTCAGTCACGGGATGTGGACGACTGGTTTTCTTGCAGAGGAAGTAGCCTCTATTACAATCTCCAAAAGCCTTTTTAAATCTCAAATACAATACAAGTTTAAAATTAACTGCATTGCAGCAACGTTGTCCTGCAACAGGATGATCAAATTAAGATCCTACATTTGTACAGAGATTGTCTTTATCTGAATAAGGCAGTTTATTAAGTTATTAGCAATGATGGTGCAACTGTCAGCTGCTGTAAACCTCTGTGATTGGATGTTATGACCCCCATCTAAACAGTTTCTTTCCTTATGCTGTGGCCCTCAATAACTGGCCATCTGGCCCATAGAGACTAAAGGACTATGCTGCACACCGCAAAAAGCCATCTCTAAACTGGGGGAAGGAATTGGGAAGGCTGAAAGATAACAGTGAATATGACACATGGATGACGGTAGAAAGATAACAGTGAATATGAGACATGGGGGAATGTAGAAAGATAACAGTGAATATGAGACATGGGGGAAGGTAGAAAGATAACAGTGAATATGAGACATGGGGGAAGGTAGAAAGATAACAGTGAATATGAGACATGGGGGAAGGTAGAAAGATAACAGTGAATATGAGACATGGGGGAAGGTAGGAAGATAACAGTGAATATGAGACATGGGGGAAGGTAGGAAGATAACAGTGAATTTGACTGCATACATGTTTTCTCCTTCTTATAGTGTTCTTACAAAGCTGTGTTCTGTGGTTTATCAGCTGGTTTACTGAAACTGTCACGTCTCCTCCAGCTCCCCCCCCCCCTCGCGCGTGAAGGCGCCAGGTTGCCCTGCATCACGCACTCCTATCATCCATTACGCACACCTGCTTTCCCTCGTCACGCACATCAGCGTTATTGGACTCACCTGGACTCCCTCATCACCTGGTTATTTCCTCCCCTATATTTGTCAGTTCCCTGCTCTGTTCCCTGCTGCTGTATTCATTGTTTTTGTCTGTTACTCGTTTTCTGACGCTGTTCCTGTCTCGTTCCATATTAAGTGTTTGACTCCCCGTACCTGCTTTTGTCTCTCCAGCGTCATCCCATGTGACAGAATCTCTGGTTAGTAGAAGGTGAAGACAATGAATGATCTCAGTTCCTTAAACTATTCAGCTTTAACCAGTATTGCCCATGTTGCCATGGAGACAAATGATGTGCCCAAAAAACTAATAACTTTCAGTCAACAGTCTCTTCTGTGTAGCTTCACTCCGTAGCCCACATACTAGTCTGTCTCTGATAATGTCATTTACAACACCATTCAACTCACAGTGTTCTGATAGTTTCTTTAATGCAGCAGCAAACATTGGTACAATTCAATAAAGATGAGACGGGAGACAGGAATCAGATCAACCATTTATCTGGAACGTGAACATCACAACACATACAAACCCCCATGATGCTCTGCGGCACAATTCCAATACACGGCAAATACATAATACATAAGTAAATGGACACTAAACAAAACTCAGAGGACTTTAAATGTTTAGTTATAGAAAGTAGGGCCATGGGATAGGGTCAGAAAGGTCAGTATGTTTGATAACTGGTTACAGAGGTGACATAACAAGCATAAGGTCCATTATAACACAGTGAAGTAGAGGTGGGAGATAAAAGCAGACATGGACAGTGAGCCGGTGTGAGGAGGTCAGGGGTCAAACACTAGATCAGGACAGGTAGAAATGGCAGGGCTGGAAATAGACAGAGACACATTCTGATCATGGCAAGACAAATCTCCTTCGCACAGAGAGGATCAGGCTGTTGATTGTGGCCTGTGGAATGTTGTCCCACTCCTCTTCACTGGCTGTGTGAAGTTGCTGGATATTGGTGGGAATTGGAACACGCTGTCGTACACGTCTATCCAGAGCATCCCAAACATGCTTAATGGGTGACATGTCTGGTGAGTACTCAGGCCATGGAAGAACATTTTTTTTCAGCTTCCAGGAATTGTGTTCAGCAACATCGGGCCCGTGCATTATCATGCTGTAACATGAGGTGATTGGTGTGGATGAATGGCACGACAATGGGATCTCATCACGGTATCTCTGTGCATTCAAATTGCCATCGATTAAATGCACTTGTGTTTGTTGTCCGAAGCTTATGCCCATTCCATAACCTCACCACCACCATAGGGCACTCTGTTCACAAAGTTGACATCAGCAAACCGCTCGCCCACATGATGCCGTACATGTGGTCTGCTTTTTTTAGGCCGGTTGGACGTACTGCCAAATTCTATAAACCAACGTTCAAGGTGATTTTGAGAAATTAGCTTTAAATTTTCTAGCAACATCTCTGTTGCACATTCCTGCAGTCAACATGCCAACTGCACAGTCCCTCAAAACAGAGACATCTCTGGTATTGTGTTATGTGAAAAAACTGCACATTTTAGAGTGGCCTTTTATTGCCCTCAGCACAAGGTGCACCTGTGTAATGATCATGCTGTTTAATCAGATTGTTGATATGCCACAGCCTGTCAGGTGGTGGATTATCTTGGCAAAGAACAAATGATCACTAACAGGGATGTAAAGACATTTGTGCACAACATTTGACAGAAATAAGCTTTTGTGTGTATGGAACATTTCTGGGATCTTTTATTTCAGCTCATGAAACATGGGACCAACACTTTACATGATGCCTTTATATTTTAATTCAGTGTATTTACAGGAATAAGCTGGCCCAAACTGGTGTGTGTGTGTCATGTGTGTGTTGGTCCAGTGTGTGTGTGTGTGTCTAGTGTGTGTGTGTGTGTGTGTGTGTGTGGGTCCAGTGTGTGTGTTTCCAGTGTGTGTGTGTGTCGGTCCAGTGTATGTGGGTCCAGTGTGTGTGGTGTGTGTGTATGTGTGTGTGTGTGT
>NW_021822958.1:0-30000 GCF_901001165.1 Salmo trutta
AGATAATTCGAAGACGAAACTCGGTCTGCGTGGGTTTGGCATAATGGGCAGTTGGCCCCGAACAGGATGGAGTCGAGGCCTCGACGCTTTTCGAGTTAAGGCTATTTTTCTGGGATTGAAAGTCAAAGAGGAAAATAGAGTGCTGATTTGACCGCTTCACATCAAACTACATGAGCCTACGGTGTCAGGAGAAAAGGAACCATGCATTTACCAATGTTCATTTCAGAGAAATTGTACAATGACACATTGGTGATATTCAACAACAAGAGGTTTTTTTTTCAAAAAAGTTACATATCCAGTTGCAGCGTGTTCAGATGAGTCCGTTAAGGCAGGTTTCGGAGCTCTGCGAGATTTCTGTGATTTTCTGTGATTTTCTGAAACAACACACACTTGTTCAACCCTCTGTAAATAAGTCAGTTCTTAACAGAAACACTTAAAACTCAATATTCTATAAGAGCCTAACGTTCAGATTCCTGTGTCAACCAGAAATGCCTTATAATGGTGTCATAGGGGCTGTTTTGAAGGGTTAAAAAGGTCAGATCTTTCCACAACTTCATATGTGTGACTAGGCAACCCTCATGAACTGTAAATCAGTCATTTATCCCATCAGATGTCAAAGAAAAGCTCTCTCAAACACACACACAGAGAGGACGGAGTGACACAGTGCGGTGCTTAAAGACACAAAGAGCCTGCAATGGCATTACCATTATCTCTAGGCTGAGACGAGTTCAATGAGACGCCCCGCTTGACCGTAGCTTGCTCGGTATGAGCGCAGCGACCGTGAGAAAACTAGGCCCAAAATGAGGCCTGCACCAATATGTCAAGTGCTTATGGGTGACAGTGAGAGAACCATTAGGGTTAGAAGCACGATTCAACCTCAGGAGCGTTCCTGAGGTCCTCCCGATCTGTGCAAGCCTAACCTTGACCCTGTGGCATTAACCCTTCACAGTGAAAAGAAGGTGTTTAGATCAAACTGTGTGCAATGACTTCTCTCCCCATAGGAATACATTGACAATTCTCCTAAATTCAACCTGAAGTCTATGTGGGTTATGAATGCCTTATGAACCTGTCTTCGATAACAATCCATCAGGCTACTGTGAGGTCTACCTGTGTCGATTCTAAGGTTCCTGGAGCAACCGGAAAATGTTAAAATCACCCAAGAGCTATTGTCATATAAGCAACCTGCAGATAGTGAAAATCACGCAACTCAACCATCTGTCATTCAGTCAATTCTTAAGGTAGAGACTTCATATTCAGGATTCTGTTTATGTCTACCCCAAAGACAACGTGTGTGAAGTAGGAGCTTCCTGTGACCACCGGAAGTTGTTAAAAACAGCCAAGAGCTATTGTCATATGGTCACCCTGCATGTAGTGAAAATCACGCAACTCAACCATCTGTTATTCAGTCAATTCTTAAGGTAGAGACTTCATATTCAGGATTCTGTTTATGTCTAACCCAAAGACAACGTGTGTTGAGTAAGAGCTTCCTGTGACAACCAGAAGTGGTTAAAAACAGCAAAGAGCTATTGTCATATGGTCAACCTGCATATAGTGAAAATCACGCAACTCAACCCTATGTCATCCAGCCAATTCTTTAGGTAGAGACTTCATATTCAGGATTCTGTATATGCCTACCCCAAAGACAACGTGTGTCTATTCTTTTTGCAAAAAAAACAAAAACACACACACACAATTTGGCCATAGGGACATAGTGTGGGGCTTAGAGTCTTATACAGCCTTCAATAGTTACTTTCGTTCAAACGATTCAAGAACCGTCAGACCTAGAGCACCGAAATTTTAGAAACCTGTTCTAGAGCTCAAGTTGATAGTGCACGGTGATTTATGGGGCTCTAGAAGGTTCTCTGACCGAGAAACCGCCTCGTACATTTGCAATATTTTCAATTCATTTTGAATATCACGGACATGGCGACAGGTAGAAATGTCCCAGAGTCGCAAGACTAGGTGCATTGAAACCGCCTCGGCCCATAGAGACGGACCCCAATGTCTCTGTCCGATAGCTCATTCAGGGTCCCCGTAGTAACGCCATGAAAAAGTGGATTTTCAGCACCAATTAAGGCCATTGCTCGGGCACCGAATGACCTATCGAGCCGAAACTTGGGATTCGGGGTCGCCTCACATAGGCCTACACATAATGTCAGAGCTGGACCCGCAGCTATAACGTAACTATGTGTTTTATGTTTTTTTATGGTTAAAATTGAAAGCACTGTGAATTATGGGCCTTCTCTGACATATGTGATAGTTGGCTTCTATACGAGTTGGAAAAAGTGGATTTGGTGTCAGATGCTATCAGTTTGGTGTCAGAATGACAACTAATTGACTGATGGACGCTGACTGCTGGGTGACGAGCAATGGAGATTAACCACAGTCACTGCCCGGCCATCCCGAGTTCATCGGGCCAGTCAATTATGCATTTCTGCAGTATTTTTGAGCATGCCTAAATTTGTGATGCTAAATGCCCATTAAATCATATTGCAAACGTAACGCGCTATATTGCAAACGTAACGTGCGTTTGCAATATGATTCAACAGCAGAAAATATCACCAAAGTTGACATGATGAAATCAACACAATGAGCGACAGAGAGGAACCACAGTCACTGCCCGGCCATCCCGAGTTCATCAGGCCAGTCAATTATGCATTTCTACAGTATTTTTGAGCATGCCTAAATTTGTGATGCTAAATGCCCATTAAATCATATTGCAAACGTAACGCGCTGTATTGCAAACGTAACGTGTGTTTGCAATATGATTCAACAGCAGAAAATATCACCAAAGTTGACATAATGAAATCAACACAATGAGCGACAGAGAGGAACCACAGTCACTGCCCGGCCATCCCCAGTTCATTGGGACAGTAGATTATGCATTTCTGCAGTGTTTTTAGCATGCCAAATTCGTGATGTTGAGATCCATTGAAACATATTGCAAATGCGCATCAGTGCACATGGTGACCCGAAATGGGTTACCAGGAGTAATTTTTTAGAAGGGTTTTAAATGCCTTTAGAGGGTGCAAGGGGTGCACGGTTGGGTAGGGAGCACCTTCCATCAGTGCCCATCCAGTATGGGGCGCCCCTAGTCATTTTGGACATTTTTCAAAAAAATTGCTAAAAAACGACAATCCCACTTCTCTCATGTCACCATCAAGCCATGGAGAGGAACCACAGTCACTGCCCGGCCATCCCCAGTTCATCAGGACAGGCAATTTTGCATATCTTTAGTGTTTTTGAGCATGCCAAATTCGTGATGTTGAGGCCCATTGAATCATATTGCAAATGCGCATCAGTGCACATGGTGACCCGAAATGGGTTACCAGGAGTAATTTTTTAGAAGGGTTTTAAATGCCTTTAGGGTGGTGCAAGGGGTGCACGGTTGGGTAGGGAGCACCTTCCATCAGTGCCCATCCAGTATAAGGCGCCCCTAGTCATTTTGGACATTTTTCAAAAAATCGCTAAAAATCGACAGTCCCACTTCTCTCATGTCACCATCAAGTCATGGAGAGGAACCACAGTCACTGCCCGGCCATCCCCAGTTCATCGGGACAGTCAATTTTGCATATCTTTAGTGTTTTTGAGCATGCCAAATTCGTGATGTTGAGGCCCATTGAATCATATTGCAAATGCGCATCAGTGCACATGGTGACCCGAAATGGGTTACCAGGAGTAATTTTTTACAAGGGTTTTAAATGCCTTTAGAGGGTGCAAGGGGTGCACGGTTGGGTAGGGAGCACCTTCCATCAGTGCCCATCCAGTATGGGGCGCCCCTAGTCATTTTGGACATTTTTCAAAAAAATTGCTAAAAAACGACAATCCCACTTCTCTCATGTCACCATCAAGCCATGGAGAGGAACCACAGTCACTGCCCGGCCATCACCAGTTCATCGGGACAGTTAATTTTGCCTTTCTGCAGTGTTTTTGAGCATGCCAAATTCGTGATGTTGAGGCCCATTGAATCATATTGCAAATGCGCATCAGTGCACATGGTGACCCGAAATGGGTTACCAGGAGTAATTTTTTAGAAGGGTTTTAAATGCCTTTAGGGTGGTGCAAGGGGTCCACGGTTGGGTAGGGAGCACCTTCCATCAGTGCCCATCCAGTATGGGGCGCCCCTAGTCATTTTGGACATTTTTCAAAAAATCACTAAAAAACTCACCATCAAGCCATGGAGAGGAACCACAGTCACTGCACGGCCATCCCCAGTTCATCGGGACAGTCAATTATGCATTTCTGCAGTATTTTTGAGCATGCAAAATTTGTGATGCTAAATGCCCATTGAATCATATTGCAAACGTAACACGCAATATTGCAAATGTAACGCGCATTTGCAACATGATTCAACAGCAAAAAATATCACCAAAGTTGACATGATGAAATCAACACAACGAGCGATGGAGAGGAACCACAGTCACTGCACGGCCATCCCCAGTTCATCGGGACAGTCAATTATGCATTTCTGCAGTGGTTTTGAGCATGCCAAAGTTGTGATGCTAAATGCCCATTGAATCATATTGCAAATGCGCATCCGTGTATTTGTAATATGATTCAACAGCAAAAAATATCACCAAAGTTGACATGATGAAATCAACACAACGAGCGATGGAGAGGAACCACAGTCACTGCACGGCCATCCCCAGTTCATCGGGACAGTCAATTATGCATTTCTGCAGTGGTTTTGAGCATGCCAAAGTTGTGATGCTAAATGCCCATTGAATCATATTGCAAATACGCATCCGTGTATTTGTAATATGATTCAACAGCAAAAAATGTCACCAAAGTTGACATGATGAAATCAACACAACGAGCGATGGAGAGGAACCACAGTCACTGCACGGCCATCCCCAGTTCATCGGGACAGTCAATTATGCATTTCTGCAGTGTTTTTGAGCATGCCACATTTGTGATGCTAAATGCCCATTGAATCATATTGCAAACGTAACATGGAATATTGCAAATGTAACGCGCATTTGCAACATGATTCTACAGCAAAAAATATCACCAAAGGTGACATGATGAAATCAACACAACGAGCGATGGAGAGGAACCAGGAGCGTTCCTGAGGTCCTCCCGATCTGTGCAAGCCAACCTTGACCCTGTGGCATTAACCCTTCACAGTGAAAAGAAGGTGTTTAGATCAAACTGTGTGCAATGACTTCTCTCCCCATAGGAACACATAGACTATTCTCCAAAATTCAACCTGAAGCCTATGTGGGTTATGAATGCCTTATGAACCTGTCTTCTACAACAATCCATCAGGCTACTGTGAGGTCTACCTGTGTCGATTCTAAGGTTCCTGTGACAACTGGAAGTGGTTAAAAACACCCAAGAGCTATCGTCATATAACCTGCGCATAGTGAAAATCACGCAACTCAACCATCTGTTACTCAGTCAATTCTTAAGGTAGAGACTTCTTATTCAGGATTCTGTTTATGTCTACCCCAAAGACAACATGTGTTGAGTAAGAACTTCCTGTGACAACGGGAAGTGGTTAAAACAGCCTAGAGCTATTGTCATATTACGTGCGCATAGTGAAAATCACGCAACTCAACCATCTGTTTCTCAGTCAATTCTTAAGGTAGAGACTTCTTATTCAGGATTCTGTTTATGTCTACCCCAAAGACAACGTGTGTTGAGTAAGAACTTCCTGTGACAACGGGAAGTGGTTAAAACAGCCTAGAGCTATTGTCATATGGACAACCTGCATATAGTGAAAATCACGCAACTCAACCATCTGTTTCTCAGTCAATTCTTAAGGTAGAGACTTCTTATTCAGGATTCTGTTTATATGTACCCCGAAGACAACGTGTGTGAAGCAAGAGCTTCCTGTGACAACCGGAAGTGGTTAAAATCACCCAAGAGCCATTGTCATATTAAGTGCGCACAGTGAAAATCACGCAACTCAACCATCTGTTTCTCAGTCAATTCTTAAGGTAGAGACTTCTTATTCAGGATTCCGTTTATGTTTACCCCAAAGACAACGTGTGTTGAGTAAGAACTTCCTGTGACAACGGGAAGTGGTTAAAACAGCCTAGAGCTATTGTCATATGGTCAACCTGCATATAGTGAAAATCACGCAACTCAACCATCTGTTACTCAGTCAATTCTTAAGGTAGAGACTTCTTATTCAGGATTCTGTTTATGTCTACCCCAAAGACAACGTGTGTGAAGCAACAGCTTCCTGTGACAACCGGAAGTGGTTAAAAACACCCAAGAGCTATTGTCATATTGCCACCTGCAGATAGTGAAAATCACGCAACTCAACCATCTGTTACTCAGTCAATTCTTAAGGTAGAGACTTCTTATTCAGGATTCCGTTTATGTCTACCCCAAAGACAACGTGTGTTGAGTAAGAACTTCCTGTGACAACGGGAAGTGGTTAAAACAGCCTAGAGCTATTGTCATATTAAGTGCGCATAGTGAAAATCACGCAACTCAACCATCTCTTACTCAGTCAATTCTTAAGGTAGAGACTTCTTATTCAGGATTCTGTTTATGTCTACCCCAAAGACAACGTGTGTTGAGTAAGAACTTCCTGTGACAAAGGGAAGTGGTTAAAACAGCCTAGAGCTATTGTCATATAGACAACCTGCATATAGTGAAAATCACGCAACTCAACCATCTGTTTCTCAGTCAATTCTTAACGTAGAGACTTCTTATTCAGGATTCTGTTTATATGTACCCCGAAGACAACGTGTGTGAAGCAAGAGCTTCCTGTGACAACCGGAAGTGGTTAAAATCACCCAAGAGCCATTGTCATATTAAGTGCGCACAGTGAAAATCACGCAACTCAACCATCTGTTTCTCAGTCAATTCTTAAGGTAGAGACTTCTTATTCAGGATTCTGTTTATGTCTACCCCAAAGACAACGTGTGTGAAGCAAGAGCTTCCTGTGACAACCGGAAGTGGTTAAAATCACCCACGAGCTATTGTCATATTACGTGCGCATAGTGAAAATCACGCAACTCAACCATCTGTTACTCAGTCAATTCTTAAGGTAGAGACTTCTTATTCAGGATTCTGTTTATGTCTACCCCAAAGACAACGTGTGTGAAGCAAGAGCTTCCTGTGACAACCGGAAGTGGTTGAAATCACCCAAGAGCTATTGTCATATTACGTGCGCATAGTGAAAATCACGCAACTCAACCATCTGTTTCTCAGTCAATTCTTAAGGTAGAGACTTCTTATTCAGGATTCTGTTTATGTCTACCCCAAAGACAACGTGTGTTGAGTAAGAACTTCCTATGACAAAGGGAAGTGGTTAAAACAGCCTAGAGCTATTGTCATATGGTCAACCTGCATATAGTGAAAATCACGCAACTCAACCATCTGTTACTCAGTCAATTCTTAAGGTAGAGACTTCTTATTCAGGATTCTGTTTATGTCTACCCCAAAGACAACGTGTGTGAAGCAAGAGCTTCCTGTGACAACCGGAAGTGGGTAAAATCACCCAAGAGCTATTGTCATATTAAGTGCGCATAGTGAAAATCATGCAACTCAACCATCTGTTTCTCAGTCAATTCTTAAGGTAGAGACTTCTTATTCAGGATTCTGTTTATGTCTACCCCAAAGACAACGTGTGTTGAGTAAGAACTTCCTGTGACAACGGGAAGTGGTTAAAACAGCCTAGAGCTATTGTCATATTGCCACCTGCAGATAGTGAAAATCACGCAACTCAACCATCTGTTACTCAGTCAATTCTTAAGGTAGAGACTTCATATTCAGGATTCTGTATATGCCTACCCCAAAGACAACGTGTGTCTATTCTTTTTGCAAAAAAAACAAAAACACACACACACAATTTGGCCATAGGTACATAGTGTGGGGCTTAGAGGCTTATACCGCCTTCAATAGTTACTTTCGTTCAAACGATTCAAGAACCGTCAGACCTAGAGCTCCGAAATTTTAGAAACCTGTTCTAGAGCTCAAGTCGATAGTGCACGGTGATTTATGGGGCTCTAGAAGGTTCTCTGACCGAGAAACCGCCTCGTACATTTGCAATATTTTCAATTCATTTTGAATATCACGGACATGGCGACATGTAGAAATGTCCCAGAGTCGCAAGACTAGGTGCATTGAAACCGCCTCGGCCCATAGAGACGGACCCCAATGTCTCTGTCCGATAGCTCATTCAGGGACCCCGTAGTAACGCCCTGAAAAAGTGGATTTTCAGCACCAATTAGGCCATTGCTCGGGCACCGAATGACCTATCGAGCCGAAACTTCGGATTCGGGGTCGCCTCACATAGGCCTACACATAATGTCAGAGCTGGACCCGCAGCTATAACTTAACTATGTGTTTTAGGTTTTTTTATGGTTAAAATTGAAAGCACTGTGAATTATGGGCCTTCTCTGACATATGTGATAGTTGGCTTCTATACGAGTTGGAAAAAGTGGATTTGGTGTCAGATGCTATCAGTTTGGTGTCAAAATGACATCTAATTGACTGATGGACGCTGACTGCTGGGTGACGAGCAATGGAGAGGAACCACAGTCACTGCCCGGCCATCCCGAGTTCATCGAGCCAGTCAATAATGCATTTCTGCAGTATTTTTGAGCATGCCTAAATTTGTGATGCTAAATGCCCATTGAATCATATTGCAAACGTAACGCGCAATATTGCAAATGTAACGCGCATTTGCAAGATGATTCAACAGCAAAAAATATCACCAAAGTTGACATGATGAAATCAACACAACGAGCGATGGAGAGGAACCACAGTCACTGCACGGCCATCCCGAGATCATCGGGCCAGTCAATTATGCATTCTGAGCATGTCAAATTCGTTAAAAATGTTAAAAGCAACAGAGTCCCACTTCTCCCTCATCATACATGACAAGTAGACCATCTGCGTTGATTGATGGCTCAACATAGGGATATATATCATTTGGGCAGTATAAATGCCATTTGGACCATGGTTCACTGACTTTTGGGTTTGGAAACCGACTTCCTATGATCGTACATGGCAAACGGACAAACATACTGATTTGGCACATTCAATACTTTCATACATGTATAATTGACAAAAAAAGAATTGGACATTTCATTTGCACATTTCTAATGGCATTTGGCAAAAAATATAAATTTGTCACTTTTGACTTCCTATGAAATCATATTCCAAATGCACAAATCATATGCCTTATGCACAAGCAAATATGTCACTTTTGACTTCCTATGAAATCATATTCCAAATGCACAAAACATATGCCTTATGCACAAGCAAAAACAACCCAAAAAATTATGTCAATAAAATATGTCAAAAGTATGTCCATACAGCTCTTATACATGTGTAATTGACATAAAAATCAAAATTTTTTCGAAAAACGGTCCAGAAACCACTTTTTTAGGGTTGAAAAGTTTTCAAAAAATATGTCATTTTTTCAAAATTTGACACTTGGGACTTGAATTGTGTTACATTTGCAATATGAAAATTCACTGCGGAGAGCTCTAGCTATCTTTTGGATATTTGCTGTAATTTGGCACTTGCAATACTTCCAGAAGTGACAAAAAAAAGCATTGGATATGTCATTTTGCAAAAAAAAATGAAAAAAAAAATGTCACTTTTTTCCTATGAAATCATATTCAAAATGCACAAATCATATGCTTTGCGCACAAGCAAAAGCAACCCAAAAAACGACATCAATAAAAAACGTCAGAAGCATGTTCATACAGCTCTTATACATGTGTAATTGACATAACAATCGAAAAAATTTCGAAAAACGGTCCAGAAACCACTTTTTTACAAGGTGCTAAGTTTAAAAAAAAAAAATCATTTTATCAAAATCTGAGACTTGGGTAAGAATTGGGTATCATTTGCTGTATGAAAATCCAAGGTGGAGCACGCTCGCCATCTAAAGGAAATTTGGGGTGTTACAATTGGCAATTGCCATCGGAAAATTGCCATATGATTGGCCCGGAGATGGGCCGCTTTGGGTGGTTTTTGCAATCGTGTGTATGATTCGTGCTATGCCAATATGTTGCCATGTTATTTTGTCCAAATCAGGGGGGTATTCCCTTACCAAGAATGAGCGAGAGACGGTGGCAAGTCAAATTCAACGACTTTCAAGTACTTATTAACGCACTAATATTTATTCTCAAGGATCCCCCCGTTTTTAATAGTTCCTATTATGCAATTGTTTCTTGTCACCACCAGATGGCAGTATATTGCCACAGCCTCATGAAAAACACAACTAACCTACTATTCATCACCACCTGACAGGTTCTCCTCAATAACACGCGTTATATTACTTATTAACTACATACATGAGTGGTAAGTCAGAACTGAACTCATCTTTCAAATTGTTGCGTACATAATTAGCACACATGAATCATTCATGATTCAGGAGGGAGCAGGCGTACATAACGAGCACACATGAATCATTCATGATTCCACTCGTTTGCAGAGGTAGGTGCGATCACAACTCAGATCAATAAGCCTTCTGATCGTTGATCAACAATTACAACAACTCAGATCAATGAGCCTTCTGATCGTTGATCATCGATTACAACTCAGATCAATGAGCCTTCTGATCGTTGATCAACAATTACAACAACTCAGATCAATGAGCCTTCTGATCGTTGATCATCGATTACAACTCAGATCAATGAGCCTTCTGATCGTTGATCAACGATTACAACTCAGATCAATAAGCCTTCTGAGCGTTGATGAACACCGGGAATCCAATAATTAGTGGCTAAACTATCATTAACAAAATAAAACGGTGAGTAAACAGCGTTTACTTTCCACCCCTGGTTGGGTCTGGCAAAAGCCATTCATAGACATCAATATCCTGCCTGACAGGATCTACATTTGCCCCGGCATTTCCAGCTCCCAATGTGACATTTGGTGGCACCTAATCAGTCAGTTCTGTACCTGCCTGACTGAGAGGCAGTGTGGGTAGAATGAGCGAGCTCGCCTGGCAACAAGAGCGCGAAACACGTGGGGAAATAAAACTCAGTAGTCCGCTTGGAAATTAATTTGCAAGACCAATACATTTTTCATATCAACATATTGAATCGTTTTGTGTTCTCTTCATTATAAATCAAGTACCAACTTGAGAAAATGTCTGGTTTTCAAGGTAATCCAGTACTTGAATTTGCCAAATTCAAGTACTTTAAGTACCTCAATTACTTTGTGAGAGGGCGAGAGATGGAGAGCGAGAGAAGAGAGCGAGAGAATGAGTGAGAGAACGAGAGCGAGAGAACGAGAGAGCGAGAATGAGAGAACAAGAGAGCGAGAGAACGAGAGAGAGAGAACAAAAGAACGAGAGAGAGCGAGAAGAGGAGAGAGAACAAAAGAACGAGAGAGAGCGAGAGAGCACGAGAGTGAGCGCGAGAGAGCGAGAGACAGAGCGAGAGAGCCAGCGAGAGAGCAAAGCTGAACTCTACCAAGAGAGAGAGCTACCATCAAAATACTTTCTCCCTGCCACCATACAGCGGCAGGTGAATGCAAGCATTTCTCACCACTCCACCCTGGACTTGAACAGCCTTTATGACCAGGTACCCCATATCAGACAGCAAGACGGGGCGGCAGCGTAGCCTAGTGGTTAGAGCATTGGACTAGTAACCAGCGGGTAGCCTAGTGGTTAGAGCGTTGGACTAGTAACCAGCAGGTAGCCTAGTGGTTAGAGCGTTGGACTAGTAACCAGCAGGTATCCTAGTGGTTAGAGCGTTGGACTAGTAACCAGCAGGTAGCCTAGTGGTTAGAGCGTTGGACTAGTAACCAGCAGGTAGCCTAGTGGTTAGAGCGTTGGACTAGTAACCAGCAGGTAGCCTAGTGGTTAGAGCGTTGGACTAGTAACCAGCAGGTAGCCTAGTGGTTAGAGCGTTGGACTAGTAACCAGCAGGTAGCCTAGTGGTTAGAGCGTTGGACTAGTAACCAGCAGGTAGCCTAGTGGTTAGAGCGTTGGACTAGTAACCAGCAGGTAGCCTAGTGGTTAGAGCGTTGGACTAGTAACCAGCGGGTAGCCTAGTGGTTAGAGCGTTGGACTAGTAACCAGCAGGTAGCCTAGTGGTTAGAGCGTTGGACTAGTAACCAGCGGGTAGCCTAGTGGTTAGAGCGTTGGACTAGTAACCAGCGGGTAGCCTAGTGGTTAGAGCGTTGGACTAGTAACCAGCAGCGTAGCCTAGTGGTTAGAGCGTTGAACTAGTAACCAGCAGGTAGCCTAGTGGTTAGAGCGTTGGACTAGTAACCAGCAGGTAGCCTAGTGGTTAGAGCGTTGGACTAGTAACCAGCAGGTAGCCTAGTGGTTAGAGCGTTGGACTAGTAACCAGCAGGTAGCCTAGTGGTTAGAGCGTTGGACTAGTAACCAGCGGGTAGCCTAGTGGTTAGAGCGTTGGACTAGTAACCAGCAGGTAGCCTAGTGGTTAGAGCGTTGGACTAGTAACCAGCAGGTAGCCTAGTGGTTAGAGCGTTGGACTAGTAACCAGCGGGTAGCCTAGTGGTTAGAGCGTTGGACTAGTAACCAGCAGGTAGCCTAGTGGTTAGAGCGTTGGACTAGTAACCAGCAGCGTAGCCTAGTGGTTAGAGCGTTGAACTAGTAACCAGCAGGTAGCCTAGTGGTTAGAGCGTTGGACTAGTAACCAGCAGGTAGCCTAGTGGTTAGAGCGTTGGACTAGTAACCAGCAGGTAGCCTAGTGGTTAGAGCGTTGGACTAGTAACCAGCAGCGTAGCCTAGTGGTTAGAGCGTTGGACTAGTAACCAGCGGGTAGCCTAGTGGTTAGAGCGTTGGACTAGTAACCGAAAGGTTGCAAGATCGAATCCCCGAGCTGACAAGGTACAAATCTGTCCTTCTGCCCCTGAACAAGGCATTTAACCCACTGTTCCCCGGTAGGCCGTCATTGTAAATAAGAATTAGTTCTTAACTGACTTGCCTCGTTAAATAAAGGTTAAAAAAACTAGGCGTATGTCGCAAGTCACGACTTTACAGGAGAGCCGTTTGAATGCATATTATCTCAACAGAGAAAAATGTCCTCCTGTGTGCTACATATATCCCCCCCACTAGAATACCCATACTTTAATGAAGACAGCTTCTCCATCCTACCTATATCCCCCCACTAGAATCCCCATACTATAATGAAGACAGCTTCTCCATCCTACCTATATCCCCCCACTAGAATCCCCATACTTTAATGAAGACAGCTTCTCCATCCTACCTATATCCCCCCACTAGAATCCCCATACTTTAATGAAGACAGCTTCTCCATCCTACCTATATCCCCCCACTAGAATCCCCATACTTTAATGAAGACAGCTTCTCCATCCTACCTATATCCCCCCCCCCACTAGAATCCCCATACTTTAATGAAGACAGCTTCTCCATCCTACCTATATCCCCCCACTAGAATCCCCATACTTTAATGAAGACAGCTTCTCCATCCTACCTATATCCCCCCACTAGAATCCCCATACTATAATGAAGACAGCTTCTCCATCCTACCTATATCCCCCCACTAGAATCCCCATACTTTAACGATGACAGCTTCTCCATCCTGGAGGGGGAAATCAATCATTTCCAGGCCCAGGGACATGTACTAGTCTGTCGTGACCTAAATGCCAGAACTGGACAAGAACCTGACACCCTCAGCCACACAGGGGGACAAACACCTACCTGGAGGTGACTGCATTCCCTCCCCCATATGCCCCCCTAGGCACAACTATGACAACATAACCAACAAAAACAGGTCACAACTCCTGCAGCTCTGTCGCACGCTGGGTCTGTACATAGTCAATGGTAGGCTTCGAGGGGACTCCTACGGTAGGTACACCTATAGCTCATCTCTTGGCAGTAGTACTGTAGACTACTTTATCACTGACCTCAACCCAGAGTCTCTCAGAGCGTTCACAGTCAGTCCACTGACACCCCTATCAGACCACAGCAAAATCACAGTCTACTTGAACAGAGAGATACTCAAAGCCAAAGGAACTGAATAACATTAAGAAATGCTATAGATGGAAGGAAAGTAGTGTGGAAACCTACCAAAAAACAATTAGGGAACAACACATTCAATCCCTTCTAGACAACTTCCTGGACAAAAGGTTTCACTGTAATAGTGAAGGTGTAAACTTGGCTGTAGAAAACCTAAACAGTATATTTGACATCTCAGCTTCCCTATCAAATCTAGAAATGTAGTCTACTCCTTCACTATGGTGAATCACTAAAACAGAAAGTAAACAGAAACAAAAAAGAAAATGAACAACAATGACAAATGGTTTGATGAAGAATGCAAAAACCTAAGAAAGAAATTGAGAAACCTGTCCAACCAAAAACATAGAGACCCAGAAAACCTGAGTCTACGCTTTAACTATGGTGAATCACTAAAACAATACAGAAATACACTACGGAAAAGAACGAACAGCACGTCAGAAATCAGCTCAATGTAATTGAAGAATCCATAGAATCTAACCACTTCTGGGACAATTGGAAAAAACAACAAAGAATTATCTAAAACGGAGATGTTTGCATAAACCACTTCTCTAATCTTTTTGGCTCTATAACAAAGAACAAACAGCAAAAATACATACAAGATCAAATTCAATTCTTAAAATCAACTATTAAAGACTACCAGAACCCACTTGATTCTCTAATTACATTGAATGAACTACAGGACAAAATACAAACCCTCCAACCCAAAAAGGCCTGTGGTGTTGATGGTATCATCCTCAATGAAATGATCAAATATAAAGACCACAAATTCCAATAAGCTATACTTAAACTCTTCAACATCATCCTCAGCTCCTAATATGTGGAACCAAGGACTGATCACCCCAATCCACAAAAGTGGAGACAAATTTAACCCCAATAACTACCGTGCGATATGAGTCAACAGCAACCTTGGGAAAATCCTCTGCATTATCATTAACAGCAGACTCGTACATTTACTCAGTGAAAACAATGTACTGAGCAAATGTCAAATTGGCTTTTTACCAAATTACCGTACGACAGACCACGTATTCATCCTGCACAGCCTAACTGACAAACAAACAAACCAAAACAAAGGCAAAGTCTTCTCATGCTTTGATGATTTTCAAAAAAGCTTTCGCTAAAATTTGTCATGAGGGTCTGCTATACAAATTGATGGAAAGTGGTGTTGGGGGAAAAACCTATGACATTATAAAATCCATGTACACAAACAACAAGTGTGCAGTTAAAAAAAATGGCAAAAAACACATTTCTTTCCACAGGGCCGTGGGGTGAGACAGGGATGCAGCTTAAGCCCCACCCTCTTCAACATGTTTAGCAATTAATGGCGAGGGCTCTAGAACAGTCCATCTGTCCCTCCCTCCCTCTCCCCGTCCGTCCGTCCGTCCGTCCCTCCCTCTCTCTCTCTCCCCCTCCCTCTCTCCCCCTCCCTCTCCCTCCCTCTCTCTCTCCCCCTCCCTCTCCCTCTCTCCCCCTCCCTCCCTCCCTCTCCCTCCCTCCCTCCCTCCCCCTCCCTCCCTCCCTCTCCCTCTCTCCCTCCCTCTCTCCCCCTCCCTCCCTCCCTCCCTCCCTCCCTCCCTCTCTCGGGCTTTATTGGCATGGGAAACATATGTTTACATTACCAAAGCAAGTGGAAATGTATAAACACAATTTAAATAAACAATATAAAATGAACAGTAAATATTACATCACAGAAGTTCCAAAATAATAAAGACATTTCAAATGTCATATTATGTCTATATACGGTGTTGTAACGATGTGCAAATAGTTATAGTACAAAATGGGAAATAAACATAAATATGGGTTGTATTTACAATGGTGTTTGTCCTCGCCCTCCCTCCCCCAGTGTGTGTTTGTTTGTTTGTGTGTTTGAGTGCTACCCTCTGTGGCAGGGAACAGGGTCTGTCCCTCTGTCTTGGTCTCGGCCAACTTCCCAGTCCTCAGTAGAACCTCAGCAAACTGCTCCTGAGGTACGGCATCATACGACCCATACACATCTTCACTCTGAGAGAAACAAGAGAGACAAGAGAGAAGGTTTAGAATGAGAAGGGGGTGAAGCCATGGGAAGGGCCTGGGAGGGCATAGGCCCACCCACTGGGAAGTCAAGCCTAGCCAATCAGAATGAGTTTTTCCCCCACAAAGGGGCTTCATTAAAGGAAGAAATACTCCTCAGCACCCAGCCCCCAGAAGAAGCTGGATGTGGAGGTCCTGGGTTGGCATGGTTACACATGGTCTGTGGTTGTGAGGCCGGTTAACCGTTTGGCAGCTTATGGTAGAGAAATGAACATTCAACAGCTCTGGTGGACATTCCTGCAGTTAGCATGCCAATTGCACGCTCCCTCAAAACATGACAAACTTGAGAGGTGTTTTATTGTGTTGTGTGACAAAACTGCACATTTTTAAAAAGTAGCCTTTTATTGTCCCCAGCACAAAGTGTAACGATCATGCTGTTTTAATCAGCTTCTTGATATGCCACACCTGTCAGGTGGATGGAAACAGCAGAGGGAGCACGACCCCTATCCACATCAATGGGATCGCAGTGGAGAAGGTGGAAAGCTTCAAGTTCCTTGGCGTACACATCACTGACAAACTGAAATGGTCCACCCACACAGACAGTGTGGTGAAGAATGCACAACAGAGCCTCTTCAACCTCAGGAGGCTGAAGAAATTTGGCTTGTCACCTAAAACCCTCACAAACTTTTACAGATGCACAATTGATAGCATCCTGTCAGGCTGTATCACCGCCTGGTAAGGCAACTGTACCGCCCACAACACTCTCCAGGGTGGTGCAGTCTGCCCAACGCATTACCAGGGGCAAAATACCTGCACATCACAGACTGCTGCCTATAGGCATAGACTAGGAATCACTGGCCACTTTAATAACATTTCTGTATCTTGCATTACTCATCTCATATGTATATACTGTACTCTATACTATGCCACCGTATCTTAGTCCAATGCCGCTCTGACGTATATATATATATTCTTAACCTGTTAGGGTATAGGGGGCAGTATTGAGAATTTTTTGAAAAAAGATGTGCCCATTTTTAAATGCCTCCTACACCTACCCAGTAACTACAATATGCATATACTTATTATATATGGATAGAAAACACCCTAAAGTTTAAAAAACTGTTTGAATGGTGTCTGTGAGTATAACAGAACTCATTTGGCAGGCAAAACCCTGAGACAGATTCTGACAGGAAGTGGATACCTGATGTGTTGAATTGACTTTGAGCCTATGCCATTGAAAAACAAAGGGGGTGAATTATATTCTGGCACTTCCTATTGCTTCCACAAGATGTCCCCAGCCTTTACAAAGTGTTTTGAGTCTTCTACAGTGAGATCTGACCGAATAAGAGCCATGGAACGTGATGGTCCATCATTCACCCTGGCGCGCGATTTGATGGTGGGTACTCTCATTCCGAAACGTTTTAAAAGAGAACCCAATGGTCCGCCTTGAATTTTATTCATGTTCTGGTTAAAAAAGGCCCTAATGATTTATGCGATACAACGTTTGACATGTTTGAACGAACGGAAATATATTTTTTCCGTTCTTGAAGTGAAGTGAAGTCCGGCTGGCTTAGATCATGCGCTACAACACGGAGGTTTTTCGACATAAATGATGAGCTTTTTTGAACAAAAATACATTCGTTATGGACCTGGGACTCTTTGGAAGTGACATCTGATGAAGAGAATCAAAGGTAATGGATTATTTATATAGTATTTTCGATTTTAGATTCCTCCAACATGGCGGTTAGTCTGTATCGCGATGCGTATTTGTCTGGCGCAGTGCTCAGATTATTGCAAAGTGTGATCTCCCAGTAAGGTTAATTTAAAATCTGACAAGTCCATTGCGTTCAAGAGATGTAAATCTATAATTCTTTGAATGACAATATAATATTTTAGCAATGTTTTCTAATATTAATTAATTATTTTGTCGTCATGACTTGACTGCCGGTATTGGAGGGAAACGATTTCCTGAACATCAACGCCATAGTAAAACACTGTTTTTAGATATAAATATGAACTTGATAGAACTAAAAATGCATGCATTGTCTAACAAAATGTCCTAGGAGTGTCATCTGATGGAGATTGTAAAAGGTTAGTGCATAATTTTAGCTGATTGTATGGTTTTGGTGAGGCATGTCTTTGAATCGACAATGCATTGCACACAGCTATTGTCAATGTACTCTCCTAACATAACCTAACTTTATGCTTTCCCCGTAAAACCTTTTTGAAATCGGTAAACGTGGTTAGATTAAGAAGATGTTTATCTTTCAAAGGCTGTAAGTTAGTTGTATGTTTGAGAAATTTGAATTTGTACATTTATTTGGTTTCAAATTTGCCGCTCTTGAAATGCACCTGCTGTTGATAGGGTGCGCCACAGGTGGCACGCTAACGTCCCAGGTAGCCTCAAGAAGTTAATCCATTCCTTAGATTTACGTGTATTTTGGGTATATGTTGTCATGACGTTGGCCTGTGGGTAAGGTTTATGACCCCCCCCCCATAAATACCTTTCTCCCTTCCCCTCTCTTACTGACCCTACTGAAGGACTGCTGTCCTGTTAAATATAGAGAGTCTGGGAACATCAAACAAGTGGGGGGAAAGGAAGCATATTTCGGTAATAAAACCAGTTGGAAATATGCTTGAGAACGTAATGAGTATGGATGTCAGTTCGGTTGTCATCTGAGACATTATGACTGATGACAGGACGACATAAACTGTACCTGAGAAAGTCTACACATTCTAGTTACCAGAGTCACATGGAATTGTTATGCAATTGAAATGTTTGATATTGAAATTGTTTGTTAGGAGATTAAATGTAATTTTAGCTTCCAAATGAGAGATTTGGGTTTTCATTAGGAAAGTGCCCTGCTTGATCAGTGGCCCACCCCTGTGAAGAGGAGGGGTTATAAACGATGAAACACATCCTTCCCCCCTCTCCACTATATAAGCCTTTGACGAAAAGATAACCAGTAGTTCCAGTACGGGAGGTCTGCAGCCTCTACGTTAGAAGGACACACATGTCAACTAAGCCAACCTCGGCGTGAGCTATGGTATGAACTGGTATGAACTTTGAGCTTATTCACTACAGAAGTGATACTTCCTAGCCGTTGAGTTAGCAGCGGCCGCTGTAGACGTGGGCTAGGAAAGGACGGACGACGGATCCAGTCTAACAGACAGACGAAGATACCACCACGTATCCAATTTACCACCAGAGACATTCTTCCAAGGACCGGAAGATCTGTTGGCCAACCCGGCCAGCATCTACGACCAATCTACCGAAGCGCAGCTCAGAGTAAATATTTATTGCATTTTCCTTTTCCAAATGGGCGGTAATTTAGAATGCATAAGATAATGTATTTACGATAGCATAGCTGCTGTTTCTCTGTTCCTAAATCTTCCCGCTCTTTCATTCAAGCCCAACCCCCTTTCCTTTGTGTAACCAGGTTCCGTCCACCAGGGCGTTTTCTGTATGACATCATTTGTATTCTGTGTATATGTAATTCTGTGTGATTAGTTTAGGTATTTAGTAAATAAATGATTAAACCCAATTTTGTATTGCTGATTCAACTTGTTAGCCAGGGTTCGTGAAGATAACCAAGAATTTACAACTTTCATTATGAGACTGAAAATAAGACAAGGGTTAATATTGACTGCTATCGATGTAAAATATTACTAAGTATTTTAAGAGTTTATTCGGAAGATAACGGCTCTATAAACGTTCTTCTGTGGTGCCCCGACTTTCTAGTTAATTACATTTACATGATTAGCTTAATCAGGTAATATTAATTACAGAGAAAGAATTTTATAGGTTAGCATGTCATATCACTTAATCCGGCATAGCCAAAGACACGACAATGTTGTGAATTGTTACATATTACCGCACTGTCAGAGTTAGAAGCACAAGCATTTAGCTACACCCACAATAACATCTGCTAACCATGTGACCAGTAACATCTACTAACCATGTGACCAGTAACATCTACTAACCATGTGACCAGTAACATCTACTAACCATGTGACCAGTAACATCTACTAACCATGTGACCAGTAACATCTACTAACCATGTGACCAGTAACATCTACTAACCACGTGACCAATAACATCTGCTAACCATGTGACCAATAACATCAGCTAACCATGTGACCAATAACATCAGCTAACCATGTGACCATGTGACCAATACCATCAGCTAACCATGTGACCAATAACATCTGCTAACCATGTGACCAATAACATCTGCTAACCATGTGACCAGTAACATCTACTAACCATGTGACCAGTAACATCTGCTAACCATGTGACCAATAACATCTGCTAACCATGTGACCAGTAACATCTGCTAACCATGTGACCAATAACATCAGCTAACCATGTGACCAATAACATCAGCTAACCATGTGACCAATACCATCAGCTAACCATGTGACCAATAACATCTGCTAACCATGTGACCAGTAACATCAGCTAACCATGTGACCAGTAACATCTGCTAACCATGTGACCAGTAACATCTGCTAACCATGTGACCAGTAACATCAGCTAACCATGTGACCAGTAACATCTGCTAACCATGTGACCAGTAACATCAGCTAACCATGTGACCAATAACATCTGCTAACCATGTGACCAATAACATCTGCTAACCATGTGACCAGTAACATCTACTAACCATGTGACCAGTAACATCTACTAACCATGTGACCAATAACATCTGCTAACCATGTGACCAGTAACATCTGCTAACCATGTGACCAATAACATCAGCTAACCATGTGACCAATAACATCAGCTAACCATGTGACCAATACCATCAGCTAACCATGTGACCAATAACATCTGCTAACCATGTGACCAATAACATCTGCTAACCATGTGACCAATACCATCTGCTAACCATGTGACCAATAACATCTGCTAACCATGTGACCAGTAACATCTACTAACCATGTGACCAGTAACATCTGCTAACCATGTGACCAGTAACATCTGCTAACCATGTGACCAGTAACATCTGCTAACCATGTGACCAATAACATCAGCTAACCATGTGACCAATAACATCAGCTAACCATGTGACCAATACCATCAGCTAACCATGTGACCAATAACATCTGCTAACCATGTGACCAGTAACATCAGCTAACCATGTGACCAGTAACATCTGCTAACCATGTGACCAGTAACATCTGCTAACCATGTGACCAGTAACATCAGCTAACCATGTGACCAGTAACATCTGCTAACCATGTGACCAGTAACATCAGCTAACCATGTGACCAATAACATCTGCTAACCATGTGACCAATAACATCTGCTAACCATGTGACCAGTAACATCTACTAACCATGTGACCAGTAACATCTACTAACCATGTGACCAATAACATCTGCTAACCATGTGACCAGTAACATCTGCTAACCATGTGACCAATAACATCAGCTAACCATGTGACCAATACCATCAGCTAACCATGTGACCAATACCATCAGCTAACCATGTGACCAATAACATCTGCTAACCATGTGACCAATAACATCTGCTAACCATGTGACCAATACCATCTGCTAACCATGTGACCAATAACATCTGCTAACCATGTGACCAGTAACATCTACTAACCATGTGACCAGTAACATCTACTAACCATGTGACCAATAACATCAGCTAACCATGTGACCAGTAACATCAGCTAACCATGTGACCAGTAACATCAGCTAACCATGTGACCAGTAACATCTGCTAACCATGTGACCAGTAACATCAGCTAACTATGTGACCAATAACATCAGCTAACCACGTGACCAATAACATCAGCTAACCATGTGACCAGTAACATCTGCTAACCATGTGACCAGTAACATCTGCTAACCATGTGACCAGTAACATCTGCTAACCATGTGACCAATAACATCAGCTAACCATGTGACCAGTAACATCTGCTAACCATGTGACCAATAACATCAGCTAACCATGTGACCAGTAACATCTGCTAACCATGTGACCAATAACATCAGCTAACCATGTGACCAATAACATCAGCTAACCATGTGACCAATAACATCTGCTAACCATGTGACCAATAACATCAGCTAACCATGTGACCAGTACCATCTGATGTTGATTATCATGGCGAAGGAGAAATGTTCCTGTGCACAACATTTTATATAAATACGTATTTTTTTTGAGTATGAAACATTTCTGGGATCTTTTTAATTCAGCTCATGAAACATGGGACCAACACTTTCCATGTTGCGTTTATATATTTTTGTTCAGTGTAGTGTGAAATACTATTATTCAGTGTAGTGTGGAATACTATTATTCAGTGTAGTGTGGAATACTATTATTCAGTGTAGTGTGGAATACTATTATTCAGTGTAGTGTGGAATACTATTATTCAGTGTAGTGTGGAATACTATTATTCAGTGTAGTGTGGAATACTATTATTCAGTGTAGTGTGGAATACTATTATTCAGTGTAATGTGAAATACTATTATTCAGTGTAGAAAACCAGCCATTTCATCAGCTTAGGCCTCTATGATTACAGTTACATGCACACTAATAATTAGAGGTTAAATTGATGATATAGTATAGAGTTAGTCGAGTTAAACACCTTACTATGGTTCATCTTAATCAGCGTAAGGTGATACTCTCGGTAAACATACGCCAATTAAAACACCGTGTTTTCTGAGCCATCTTTGTAATTATTATGTTAAACGCTTTAATCTGAATTACAGCGAGCGGTTCGTTGTATCTGCTGTAGCTCGAACAGCCTGAGATTCATTTTTCCTTTTTGTGTGACTGAGTTCGGAAAACAAAAGAATTCATCCTCTTTTGAAATAGTTTTCACATAGAAACTTTCTATGTCTGAATTCAGAATAAAATACTCTTCACATAAATAACATTGGCGCTGTGGTATAACTGAACGTTCCCTCAGGTAGCCTGATTTCAGTATTGTCAGGGAAACCGTTATTCTTGCAAAGCACGTAAACGTTTAAATCAAATTATTATGTTCATCTGACTTAATAATCGTATTATAACATGCAACCATACTCTGTGTATAAAGAGGAGCAACAAGACAGACAGGAAGACAAGACATATAGGGAAGACAAGACATATAGGGAAGACAAGACAGACAAGACATATAGGGAAGACAAGACATATAGGGAAGACAAGACATATAGGGAAGACAAGACATATAGGGAAGACAAGACATATAGGACAGACAAGACATATAGGGAAGACAAGACAGACAAGACATATAGGACAGACAAGACATATAGGGAAGACAAGACATATAGGACAGACAAGACATATAGGGAAGACAAGACAGACAAGACATATAGGACAGACAAGACATATAGGGAAGACAAGACATATAGGGAAGACAAGACATATAGGACAGACAAGACATATAGGGAAGACAAGACATATAGGACAGACAAGACATATAGGGAAGACAAGACATATAGGACAGACAAGACATATAGGGAAGACAAGACATATAGGGAAGACAAGACATATAGGGAAGACAAGACATATAGGGAAGACAAGACATATAGGGAAGACAAGACATATAGGGAAGACAAGACATATAGGGAAGACAAGACATATAGGGAAGACAAGACATATAGGGAAGACAAGACAGACAAGGAAGACAACCTGTAAAATTAATGAAGCCCAGATGTTGAATAATTCTGGAAGGGAATTAAAATGGCAGCCATCCCCTCCGGTGCCATTAACAGGGTTAGGAACGGAACACCCCCAACGGAACAGGGTTAGGAACGGAACACCCCCAACGGAACAGGGTTAGGAACGGAACACCCCCAACGGAACAGGGTTAGGAACGGAACACCGCAACGGAACAGGGTTAGGAACGGAACACCCCCAACGGAACAGGGTTAGGAACGGAACACCCCCAACGGAACAGGGTTAGGAACGGAACACCCCCAACGGAACAGGGTTAGGAACGGAACACCCCCAACGGAACAGGGTTAGGAACGGAACACCCCCAACGGAACAGGGTTAGGAACGGAACACCCACAACGGAACATGGTTAGGAACGGAACACCCCCAACGGAACAGGGTTAGGAACGGAACACCGCTACGGAACAGGGTTAGGAACGGAACACCCCCAACGGAACAGGGTTAGGAACGGAACACCGCAACGGAACAGGGTTAGGAACGGAACACCGCTACGGAACAGGGTTAGGAAGGGAACACCGCAACGGAACAGGGTTAGGAACGGAACACCCCCAACGGAACAGGGTTAGGAACGGAACACCCCCAACGGAACAGGGTTAGGAACGGAACACCCCCAACGGAACAGGGTTAGGAACGGAACACCGCAACGGAACAAGGTTAGGAACGGAACACGGCAACGGAACAGGGTTAGGAACGGAACACCGCAACGGAACAGGGTTAGGAACGGAACACAGCAACGGAACAGGGTTAGGAACAGAACACCCCCAACGGAACAGGGTTAGGAACGGAACAGGGTTAGGAACGGAACACCGCAACGGAACAGGGTTAGGAACGGAACACAGCAACGGAACAGGGTTAGGAACAGAACACCCCCAACGGAACAGGGTTAGGAACGGAACATGGTTAGGAACGGAACACCGCAACGGAACAGGGTTAGGAACGGAACATGGTTAGGAACGGAACACCGCAACGGAACAGGGTTAGGAACGGAACACCGCTACGGAACATGGTTAGGAACGGAACACCCCAACGGAACAGGGTTAGGAACAGAACACCCCCAACGGAACAGGGTTAGAAAGAGAATAACACAATGGAATAAGGTTAGGAATAGAACAACAAGCACACACACAACTTACCTGGTCTACATATGGGTCATCAAACAGTCCCTGGTAGAAGAGGTTAACACCCTGTTTCTCCAGACCCCTGTTCTCCTCTCCTCCTACAGCCTTGGAGCCTCCACTCTGGCCCTGGGGACAGACAGACACAACTACTACTGTGGGACAGAGCCCTGGGGACAGACAGACAGACCTACTACTGTGGGACAGAGCCCTGGGGACAGACAGACAGACCTACTACTGTGGGACAGAGCCCTGGGGACAGACAGACAGAACCCTGGGGACAGACAGACAGACCTACTACTGTGGGACAGAGCCCTGGGGACAGACAGACAGACCTACTACTGTGGGACAGAGCCCTGGGGACAGACAGACAGAGCCCTGGGGACAGACAGACACAACTACTACTGTGGGACAGAGCCCTGGGGACGGACAGACAGACAGACAGACCTACTACTGTGGGACAGAGCCCTGGGGACAGACAGACAGACAGAACTACTACTGTGGGACAGAGCCCTGGGGACGGACAGACAGACAGACAGACAGACAGACAGACAGACAGACAGACAGACAGACAGACAGACCTACTACTGTGGGACAGAGCCCTGGGGACAGACAGACAGACAGAACTACTACTGTGGGACAGAGCCCTGGGGACAGACAGACAGAACTACTACTGTGGGACAGAGCCCTGGGGACAGACAGACAGACAGAACTACTACTGTGGGACAGAGCCCTGGGGACAGACAGACCTACTACTGTGGGACAGAGCCCTGGGGACAGACAGACAGAACTACTACTGTGGGACAGAGCCCTGGGGACAGACAGACAGAACTACTACTGTGGGACAGAGCCCTGGGGACAGACAGACAGAACTACTACTGTGGGACAGAGCCCTGGGGACAGACAGACAGAACTACTACTGTGGGACAGAGCCCTGGGGACAGACAGACAGAACTACTACTGTGGGACAGAGCCCTGGGGACAGACAGACAGAACTACTACTGTGGGACAGAGCCCTGGGGACAGACAGACAGAACTACTACTGTGGGACAGAGCCCTGGGGACAGACAGACAGAACTATGACCGTGGGACAGAGCCCTGGGGACAGACAGACAGAACTACTACTGTGGGACAGAGCCCTGGGGACAGACAGACAGACAGACAGAACTACTACTGTGGGACAGAGCCCTGGGGACAGACAGACAGAACTATGACCGTGGGACAGAGCCCTGGGGACAGACAGAACTATGACCGTGGGACAGAATACAACACACTGTGACTGAAAAACAACACATATTGAATTAACTTCACACTGTTCACTATAATATGATACTACATAGAATGGCTGATTAGGTCAGTTAGGATCACCACTTTATTTTAAGAATGTGAAATGTCAGAATAATAGTAGAGAGAATGATTTATTTCAGCTTTGATTTATTTCATCACATTCCCAGTGGGTCAGAAGTTTACATACACTCAATTAGTATTTGGTAGCATTTCCTTTAAATTGTTTAATTTGGGTGAAACATTTCAGGTAGCCTTCCACAAGCTTCCCACAATAAGTTGGGTGAATTTTGGCCCATTCCTCCTGACAGAGCTGGTGTAACTGAGTCAGGTTTGTAGGCCTCCTTGCTCACACACACTTTTTCAGTTCTGCCCACAAATTTTCTATACGATTGAGGTCAGGGCTTTGTGATGGCCACTCCAATACCTTGACTTTGTTCTCCGTAAGCCATTTTGCCACAACTTTGGAAGTATGCTTGGGGTCATTGTCCATTTGGAAGACCCATTTGCGACCAAGCTTTAACTTCCTGACTGATGTCTTGAGATGTTGCTTCAATATATATACACATCATTTTCCATCCTCATGATGCCATCTATTTTGTGAAGTGCACCAGTCCCTCCTGCAGCAAAGCACCTCCAAAACATGATGCTGCCACCCCCGTGCTTCACGGTTGGGATGGTGTTCTTTGGCTTGCAAGCCTCCCCCTTTTTCCTCCAAACATAACGATGGTCATTATGGCCAAACAGCTCTATTTTTGTTTCATCAGGCCAGATGACATTTCTCCAAAAAAGTACAATCTTTGTCCCCATGTGCAGTTGAAAAATGTAGTCTGGCTTTTTTATGGCGGTTTTGGAGCAGTGGCTTCTTCCTTGCTGAGCGGCCTTTCAGGTTATGTTGATATAGGACTCGTTTTACTGTGGATTTAGATACTTTTGTACCTGTTTCCTCCAGCATCTTCACAAGGTCCTTTGCTGTTGTTCTGGGATTGATGATTTGCACTTTTCGCACCAAAGTACGTTCATCACTAGGAGACAGAACGCGTCTCCTTCCTGGGCGGTATGACGGCTGCGTGGTCCCATGGTGTTTATACTTGCGTACTATTGTTTGTACAGATGAACGTGGTACCTTCAGGTGTTTGGAAATTGCTCACAAGGATGAACCAGACTTGTGGAAGTCTACAATTGTTTTTGTGAGGTCTTGGCTGATTTCTTTTGATTTTCCCATGATGTCAAGCAAAGAGGCACTGAGTTTGAAGGTAGGCCTTGAAATACATCCACAGGTACACCTCCAATTGACTCAAATGATGTCAATTAGCCTATCAGAAGCTTCTAAAGCCATGACATCATTTTCTGGAATTTTCCAAGCTGTTTAAAGGCACAGTCAACTTAGTGTATGTAAACTTCTGACCCACTGGAATTGTGACAGTGAATTATAAGTGAAATAATCTGTTAACAATTGTTGGAAAAATGACTTGTGTCACGTACAAAGTAGATGTCCTAACCGACTTGACAAAACCATAGTTTGTTAACAAGAAATTTGTGGAGTGGTTGAAAAACGAGTTTTAATGACTCCAACCTAAGTGGACGTAAACTTCCAACTTCAACTGTATAAAGTCTTGTACCTTGTGGGAACACAAAATCCAGTCCCTGTCAAAATGATATTTTCCCTAACACCCAAACTTAACCCTAGCTCCTAACCCTAAACTAACCCTAAAACTAACCCTAGCTCCTAACCCTAAACTAACCCTAGCTCCTAACCCTAGCTCCTAACCCTAAACTAACCCTAAAACTAACCCTAGCTCCTAACCCTAAACTAACCCTAGCTCCTAACCCTAACCCTAACTAACCCTAGCTCCTAACCCTAAACTAACCCTAGCTCCTAACCCTAAACTAACCCTAGCTCCTAACCCTAAACTAACCCTAAAACTAACCCTAGCTCCTAACCCTAAACTAACCCTAGCTCCTAACCCTAGCTCCTAACCCTAAACTAACCCTAGCTCCTAACCCTAAACTAACCCTAAACTAACCCTAAACTAACCCTAGCTCCTAACCCTAAACTAACCCTAGCTCCTAACCCTAAACTAACCCTAAAACTAATCCTAGCTCCTAACCCTAACCCTAACTAACCCTAAACTAACCCTAGCTCCTAACCCTAAACTAACCCTAAAACTAATCCTAGCTCCTAACCCTAACCCTAAAACTAACCCTAAACTAATCCTAGCTCCTAACCCTAAAACTAACCCAAGTATAGTTAATCACGTCCACCAGACAGACAGACAGACAGACAGACAGACAGACAGACAGACAGACAGACAGACAGACAGACAGACAGACAGACAGACAGACAGAGAGAGAGACAGACAGAGAGACAGACAGAGAGACAGACAGACACAGACAGACAGACAGACAGAGACAGACAGACAGACAGACAGACAGACAGACAGACAGACAGACAGACAGACAGACAGACAGACAGACAGACAGACAGACAGACAGACAGACAGACAGTGTGTGTGAGAGTGTGAAACCCCTTTGTGTTCTTACATGCAGTGGTCGGAGATTGTTGAGCTGGTTCTTCCACCAGCTGTGGTCGCTGACGGCAGTCAGAACAGCCTTAGTGGTCAGGCCAGTATTGGCCAAGACCTCGATGGTTCTATTGGTGGTACGGTGGAGTAGGTCTCCTGCAGCGCCACCCAGTGGCGAAACAGAGCTGGGAGGACCAGAGGACTGAAGAGGGGAGGACAGGAGGGGGACAACGTACAGGACAGGTACAGGACAGGACAGGACAGGTACAGGACAGGTACAGGACAGGACAGGTACAACGTTAGTACAACACTAATACAGCCCACAACTTCCTGATAATGTCCAAGTCTTCCAGAAATCACAGGTTGGAAGATTCCCAGAATAACAAGGAAGTAGTAACGAAAACCATTTCCGGAGAAAAACTGAAAATATTGGTAAATGTATCCCTATGGTAACCCAGGCCTTCAAAAAATAGCACAGAGACGCTAACACGCAAGGCAAAACCATTACTAGAAGTATAAGACATTGAGGTGAGTTACTCTCTGTTCAAACACCCAGCAGCTACGAGAGATGGCACGTCCAACTTGTCAACGTTCAGTCTCGCTGAGACTGAGGGCGACATTTTCCAACGGTGTGAAAAGCAATGTTGTTAAATGTAGCATACACTTCATTAAAATCTGGCAGAGTGATTTCATGCCAAATCTTTTCATCAAAAATAGGCGTTGAAAAAAATAAAAATAACACTATTTATGTATTGCTCGGATTGCTAAACTCGAGTTGAATTATCACTTCCTTGTAAAGCATATCGTACAAGTTAAAAATTAAAAATAAACTGACAGATTGAAGTGTTGTGTTGTATTGTTCTAGTGGTGTATGGACATTGTGTTGTATTGTTCTAGTGGTGTATGGTCATTGTGTTGTATTGTTCTAGTGGTGTATGGTCATTGTGTTGTATTGTATTGTTCTAGTGGTGTATGGACATTGTGTTGTATTGTATTGTTCTAGTGGTGTATGGGACATTGTGTTGTATTGTATTGTTCTAGTGGTGTATGGACATTGTGTTGTGTTGTATTGTTCTAGTGGTGTATGGACATTGTGTTGTATTGTTCTAGTGGTGTATGGACAGTGTGTTGTATTGTATTGTTCTAGTGGTGTATGGACATTGTGTTGTGTTGTTCTAGTGGTGTATGGACATTTTGTTGTATTGTATTGTTCTAGTGGTGTATGGACATTGTATTGTATTGTTCTAGTGGTGTATGGACATTGTATTGTTCTAGTGGTGTATGGTCATTGTGTTGTGTTGTATTGTTCTAGTGGTGTATGGACATTGTGTTGTATTGTTCTAGTGGTGTATGGATATTGTGTTGTATTGTTCTAGTGGTGTATGGACATTGTGTTGTATTGTTCTAGTGGTGTATGGACATTGTGTTGTA